>NW_019417228.1:23711-111785 GCF_000390285.2 Anoplophora glabripennis
GGGTCAATTTATGTAAAACATCCAGTATATGGATTTTCAAAGAAAGCGTCTGGTTAGTAACTATATAAATTTTCATCAAGAGATTTCAATAAATAATGTAGGAAAGTGGGTAGTGAAATGAGAAAAAAATCCTAGTCCGCCTGTTTCATTTTTATGAAACACTCAGTATATAAATTTGCGAAATGCTTCTGAGTTCTACAATATAAGATTTTTCATAATAATGTTGCCATCAATAAATATCTGAAATATACAGAAGCCTCTAGACCGATAATTCTGACCTGAGTCAATTTATGTAGAACATCCAGTTTATGCATTTTCAAAGAAAGCGTCTGGTGAGTAACTATATAAATTTTCATCGAGGTATTTCAATAAATAATGTAGGAAAGTGGGTAGTGAAATGAGAAAAAAATCCTAGTCCTAGTGTCAGCTTTATGGAACATCCAGTACAAAACATCTGCTTTCACGAACGTCTTTATGTGAAGCTTGTTTTCTGATAGAATGGTATAAAACAGAGAAAGAACAACATTCCACGACCTGGAAGTCTTTAGCTCCAACTTATTTCGATAATTCGCAACTTTTGAGGTTTGTGGAATAATACGAATGTAATATAGTAATTAACGAAGCAAATGTACTAATACAAAGGTGAAGGGATTTACGTACTGGTGTTTTCTTTAAAATTAGAAAGAAATATACAATTTTTAGTGGGTACTTACAGCAAATCGAGAGACATACAACAGGTACCTATACCACGTATGTAGTGGTTGAGCTAAGAAAAAATGTAAATAAAAACGTAATGATAAATAAATACCTGTATATATCGTAGGGTACTTATTAATTAAAGTTTAAAAGAGGCCTAGAAAGATGAAATAACAACAATCCCCAACCCTAGAACGTCTTTAGCTTTTGGTGTCAAATTTATTTTGACGTTTCAATCTGATCTGACATCAATCGCAATTGTCTTGTCATGTTTCCGTGGATGGGCGTTGCCATCTGCCGACACGTCGCATCTCTGTTCCGCGCGAAAAATCGCCAGCAGCCGTCCCCGAAAAGGAAAATTTCACATCGAATACGATAAGAAATCGCTTTCAAAATATGACGTCTGGATAAAGGAAGAAACGAAGCGCGCTTAGTGCCCTTCGTCCGGCCGCTTCGCGTCTCGCGAAAATACCCATAAGTCCGGCAAATCGTCGTTTTTCGCCTTTGAGTGTGGGAGCGAGAGGAGATTGCAGATTTTAAAGTAAAGTAAAAAGCGGCCGCATTTCGATTTAATTTCATTAAACATTGTAAATAAAAAGTTTGAAAAAGGCAAATGGCAAATAAAACATATTCCTACATAATATTTAAATAAATAAGTAGAAAATAGCGAGCATAAAAAATAAAAAAGCTCCAACCGCTCACGATTCGAACCGGGGTCCCGCGGATGGACGGCAGGTGTCAAGTCCCTCGAGCTATCCCAGACACTTGGTGGGTTGTCCTTATATAAGCTATATAACGGTCCGCATCGGCTCGAACTCGACGAAAATTTTGAAACGTTCAAATTCAGTTTTTTCGCCGTGATATCGATCGCGAGTGACGGAACTCGGACTCGGACGTGAAAATAACGATCCTATGTCCCGAAAAACGTCTAGGAGAGCGAAATTCCGTAGGGCAATTTTCGGTATCGGACGGTGGGCGTTTCCGACATGTCGCGTCTCTGTTTCGCCTAGCCAAGGTACCCCGTGAAAACGAAATTTTACCCGCGAAAAAGCGGAAAAACCGCCGCGAAAACACCGCCGTGCGACGACGCGACGCTTCGCACCTCCCGCGAAGATCCTTAGGTCCGATAAATGGGCCCTTTTCGCGGCCCAGTGTGGGAGCGAGAGGAGATTGCAGATTTTAAAGATATAGAATTATTTTTTATGAAATCTTTGCTAGGCTTATAACGAATTGATTCAAATTTGGTGTGATTACATATGTGCATAATTTACTGCAAAATTTACAAATTTTTGTAGGTCAGTGGCGTGGGAAAGGGCAGTAAAGTGGGATTCTTTTTCACCCCAACTTCTACGCCAATGACCTAATAATCATTTTGAATTCATTTTTAGATTCCGTGGACCATTCTACATAAAAAAGGTATACTTGTTGAAAATCGGTATTGTGTATCGTTTTACTGAAAATCTCAGTTGAATGGTAGACTGTTCTTCTGATAAGAAATTTAGTTTCGTAATAATAGGAAATAAATTTTAAAATAATATTATTGTATTGTCACGTATTACCTTAGAATTCAAAACAATATTAAATAATGTCTACATCGGTAAAACGACTAAAATTTTAAATATAATCCCTTGTGTATTATTTATTACATTTGTAATGTGATGAACAATGTTCAATGGCACCTTCTCTAAAATTTAATTTATGTCATTCTGAAGCAATTATAGGTATCCTTGCTCATTCAACGGTCCGTCTCTTTCAAGCAGATATAGTTCGTTTAAAAAATTACACCTACATATTAATTTTAAATCAGCACTGTGCGTCCATTACAGTATCCATACACAATGATTGCCATGAATAAACAACTAAACAGTAATAGACTGAAGTTCAATATTGATAAATGTGTTTTCCATTGTAACTTATTTTAGAAATCAGAAACGGTCCAATTTTCTCACAATCCTTTTATTTTTAAAAGACTACCGGTTTCGAGGTCAAACTTTACACCTCATCTTGAGGTCTTACAATGCTAAAATATAAAAATATTTTTTTCTAAAAATATGTCAGATTTTGTTTAATTTTAATTTTTATAGAAGTCAAATTATGTTTTATTTTATTAACCTTTATTTATTAAATAATTATTAATTTTTACAAATATAGACTGTTTCATTTTTTCTGAATTATTTCTTGAGTTTTACCTTCCTTAAAAAACTGTTGAATTTAAACAGTGGCGCAGGAATGGGTAATAAAGCAGGATATTTTTACCCCAACTTCTACGCCAATGACCTAATAATCATTTGGGATTCATTTTTGGATTCCGTGAACAATTCTACATAGAAAAGGTATACTTGTTGAAAATCGGTATAGTGTATCGTTTTGCCGAAAATCTCAATTGAATGGGATACCGTATACCTTTTTTATGTAGAATTGTCCACGCAATCTAAAAATGTATCCCAAATGATTATTAGGTCATTGGCGTAGAGGTTGGGGTAAAAAAATACGTTTTACTACCCATTCCTATGCCACTGACCTACAAAAATTAGTAAATTTTACAGTAAATTATGCACATATGTAAATGTTAACACTACGCCAAATTCCCTTGGATCTTGCATTAATTTTAATTAAAACTAATCACGGTACTGTCGAAGAACTACATCGTAGGGACGTAACAAACCGTGGCAACAAAACCAATTTAATAATACCGAAGCCAGCAGAGCAGTTCATTTTCAATCAAAACGTACATCCACAGCGCTAATTGACAAGCTACCCGATAAATAAACGGAAGCCGGACGATTGTGATTTATTTCCCCTGATACCTATTTTGAATTCGACTTTGATGCCGATCAAACACAGAAACAATGCAACCATAAATCAAAAGTGTCTTTTGATATGGAGGTTAATTTGAAATGTGTGCGCATTAAAGAGATTGGATATTTGTTGGTAAGTAAAGACTTGTACTTTTCGAACTAAAGAGTATTTTTAATATCAAATCGAAGGTTGTTTTAAAAATACTTTAGATTTTAATAATTTAATGCCATCAATAGTTGTGTATGTGTATGTTCTGAGTTATCAGAGAATATCCCCTTAAAGTTTGAATGACTTGCAATGGTTTCCAGGGGGTGAAATTGAAGGAAAACTATTACAAAAAAATTAGGTACCTCCCAAACTACAATCCGGAGCACTTTTTCGCTCGGTATGCTGACTCTTGAGATGTTAAAGAACATCCCATTAAAATTTTAATAACTTACAAAGGGTTTCAAGGGGTGAAATTGAAAGAAAACTCTTGGAAATTTCAAATAAAAATCAGTATTTCCCAGACTACAATCTAGAGCACTTTTCGCTTTGTATGCCAATTTCTGAATTCTAAAATTTGAACACCTTGTAATGGGTTCTAGGGGGCGAAATTGAAGGAAAACTATTGGAAATTTCAAAAAAAAATTCGATATCTCCCAAGCTACAACCCGGAGCACTTTTTGCTTGGTATACTAACTGTTGAGACGTCAGAAAAGTTCCTATTAAAATTTGAACGACTTGTAATGGGTCCCAGGGGATGAAATTGAAGGAAAACTATTGGAAATTTCAAAGAAAATTCGGTATCACTCTAATTACAATCCAGAACACTTTTCGCTTCGTATGCCAATTTCTGAGAAGTTAGAGAGTATCCACTTAAAATTTGAATGACTTGCAATGGGTTCCAGGGGGTGAAATTGAAGGAATTAGAAATTTCAAATAAAATTCGATATCTCCCAAACTACAATCCGGAGCACTTTTTCGCTTGTTATGTTAATGCAGGGGTTAACAAAATTATAGCCCTGTACCAAACATGTAAAAAAATAACATTAAATTTTTATACAAACAAAGATCTGTGAGATATAACTCTTTCTTTTCCACCGAGGAATTAGAATCTGCTCTAAACGAGACAAAAACATGTGCCCCGGGGTTGGACTCCGTGGCAAATGATATGTTAAAAAAATCTAACCACTGAAATAAAATCGTATTACTAAACATTTTTATAAAAATATGGAATGAAAATAAGTATTTTCTTATGTACGGTTTATCTGGTAGGCTCCTATTACTCATAAAATCTTTTCTGAGTGACATTAAATTTTGTATCAGAGTCGGAAATACTCATTCTGAGATTTACACTCTAGAAAATGGAACCCCCCAGGGATCAACTCTCAGCTGTTCCCTATTCGCCCTTGCTATAAACGAGATTGTTGAAAACATCCATAATTCAATATCACGATATCTCTATGTCCATGATCTTTCGATTAGGTTCTCAGATAAATCACCCGAAAACTACAATCAGCAATAAATTCCATCATCCACCTTCCATGATCCTCACCATGCCATACCTATAAGCTTCACGTTTGCCAAAGAAAAAATGTACTGCATTCATTTTGCCGGCTGAGAAAACCACATTATGATCCAATGCTGTTCGCAGATGATATTGTCATAAAGTGTGTAAACATGGTCCGAGCATATTAATCGTTGATAAATGTCGTAAGTTCTTAAGTACTCGTATAATTAAAACCTTAGCTTATTCAAAACGGATGCTATATGCTTACAATACTATCATTCTATCTCGCCTCGATTACTGTTGAGCTGTTTATTCGTCTGCTCGCAAAAGTTTATTACATAAACTAGATATAGTCGATCACACAGGAATTACGAGTAGATACTGCATTGGTGTGTCCAGGACACTGGACAAGGACAATGGTCAAGGACAATGAACAAGCACAATGGACAAGAACAGTGGACAAGGACAACGGACAAGGATAATGGACAAGGACAATGAACAATGGAGAATGGACAAGGGTAATGGAGAATGGACAAGGGTAATGGAGAATGACACTGGACAAGAACAATGGACATGGACCACGGTAAATGGACAAGGACAATGTACAAGGCAATGGACAAGGACACTGGACAAGACCACTGAACAAGGACAATAGATACGTATAATGGACAAGGACAGTGGGCAAGGACAATGGACAAAGATACTGGGCAAGGATAATGAATAATGGACAAGGACAATGAACAAGGACACTGGTCAAGGACAAGAATAATGGACAACGATAATGAACGAGGACAAGGGACATGAACAAGGATAATGGACAAGGACAATGGACAAGGTCAATGGACAACGACAATGGACAAGGACAATGGACAAAGACAATGGACAAGTACAATGGTATATTCTCTAACGTCTCAGAAATTGGCATACTAAGCGAAAAAGTGCTCTGGATTGTAATTTTGGAGTTACCGAATTTTCTTTGAAATTTCCAATAGTTTTTTTTCAATTTCACACCCTGGAAACCCATTGCTAGTCATTTAAATTTTAATGGGAAGTTCTCTGACGTCTCAACAGTTAGCATACCAAGCAAAAAGGTGCTCCGGATTGTGCTTTGAATTCTCAATAGTTTTCCTTCAATTTCGCACCCTAGAACCTATTATAAGTCATTCAAATTTTAATGGGATGTTCTTTGACCTCGCAACAGTTAGCAAACCAAGCGAAAAAGTGCTCTGGATTTCAGTTTCCCTTCCATTTTTACCCTCTGGAACCCCATTGCAAGCCATTCAAATTTTATGATGATATTCTCTAACGGTGCTGGTGTGGGCATCCAAGTAAAGAACTGCTCCGGATTGTAATTTGGGAGACATCGAATTTTCTTTGAAATTTCCAATTACACGCAATGTAAGTCAGCAAATACAAACAAACCATTACAGTAAATGAAGAAACTCAATTTTTTTTTTACTTACAACGTCAATACTATGCTGTGTCGTCAGGTACTAAATTAATGTAAATTATTTATTAAAATTAATTAGGTATATTTGCATTTGTATATATATCACCTACAAAAGGAGATGGTTGCAAACACACAATTGCTTCTTACATATGTATACAGGATGTTTCGCATAAGAACCGACACAGCGTAGAGGCATGTAGGGGAACCCAAAAGATGGTGATTTAACGCAACTTATCTTTATACTAAGCTGCACCCCTGAGAAGTTGTAGCCCTTGACGTATGGTTTCAAATTTCGAAAAAAATTAATTTCAGTAATACTTGAACTTAGAAAAATGGGTGTGAGTGTACCAAGAGCATTAATCGACATTAAGTAAAGTTCAATTGAAGCATTTTAAAGGGTTGATAAGGAATCATTAAAATCAGACAGAATTTTTTAACGCGTTGACGGACTTAAAAATGTATTACTTTATTTTATGGGGAATTTAATTTTCATACTTTTCTTACTCTTGTTACTTTTCAAAAAACTACAAATAATACGAATTGTAGCTGTGTTATTTAAAATTATCGAAAATTTGATGATTATATGAATTTAACCGTCAATTTTGACAATCAGGAAAAAAGTCATTTAATTTTAGTAATTGTTTGCGGAATGTTTTGAAAATGACCGGGAAGTTTTCATTTAGCCAACAAATTGGCATGCTATTAGTGTTAGGTTTCCGTGAAGGAAACAACAGAAGAAATATTGAAGAATATCGGAGAATATTTCCAAACAAAATAGAGATTAATTTTTCCAATGTTGAAAGACGAGTTTGAGAAACAGGCAAGTTTTTCAGCAACACTCGAGAACGTGCTATTGCAATTAGTGCACAAGACGAAGAACTTATTTTGAATATAACTGAAGATGACCCACATAATTAGTACAAGAATTCTATATCGCAAAAAGTGCAGAAATTGTTACCGAATGATTTGGTTAAGCGAGTCAATTTTTGTCAGTTTATTTTACGCCAAGGCATTAATTTTCGGAAGAAAATTCTCCAGAAGTATTACAAATTTACATAACTATGAGAGTATTTCGATGTAAACTATCATTCATATTCATTCATTTTATATTTCCAACGCGAATTTAAAATAAATTTAGATCGGTATTATTGATCGGTATTTAACTGGTCAAGTTATTTTACTGAATCGACTAAAATGTGAAAATAATTGCCTTCAAATTTGGCCTCCATGATCACCAGACCTCAACAAATGTGACTTCTTTATTTGCGGAACGTTAAAAGAATTTGTATATTCCTCGCTACTAGTATCTCGAGCAGAATTGTGAAATCGCATTACGGATTCACATTCATTAGAAACAATCAGCAGTTATTGGATAGAGTAGACTTTTCGACGAAGAATAAATTGGCGATGATCATTTTGAACAATTTCTATAACTTATCGGGGCAAATTATATGTCATTTCTGTTGTTTAAGTTGTTTTGTTTTTCTATTAAATTATTCTTATTGCAACTTTTTTCCTGATCAAGTTTGACGTTTAAATTCATAGCCAACTTTTGAATTTTGGATGATTTTAAATAACTACAATACGTATTATTATTTATTCGTGTTTTTGTTGAAAACGACAAAGTTTTTAAAAACTAACAGTTTTAAAATTAAATTCCCCATAAAATAAAGTAATAATTTTTTAAGTATGCCAACGGGTTAAACGTTTCTGTCACGGCATCATTCCTTATCAACCCTTTAAAATGCTTCAGTTGAACTCTATTTACTGTCAATTAATGCTCTTGGTACACTCACACCGTGTACCAAATTTGGTTTTTCTAAGTTCAAGTATAACTGAGATATTGATTTTTACAAAAGATTCGGAATCCCACTTATAACATCTCAGGAGTGCAGATTTGTATAAAGGTAAGTAAATAAATTGCGTTAAATTACCATATTTTAGGTTCCGCCACATGCCCCTGCTCTGTGTTGGTTCTTATGTGAAACACCCTGTATATAGGCTGTCTTACGGTAACGGCTCATTAGAATATTTCAGGGACTATTGGTATTGCTATTCAGTACTCTACAAGTATCAAGTATTTGCTCGACAAGAAAAATGCAAAATAATTACACAGCCCCACAAAAAACATTGAGAGGTCCGAAAGACACGACCATGGTAGCTATTACATGTTTTTGGAGTCCCTGAATCCGATTCCGGTATCCGTTTGACCAGATTACCTCTGGTTGAACGTCGGTTCAAGGTCAAATGTAGAGAATTAAATGCCAATAAAGTAAACCTACATACCTATACGTTTTTGGGGTTGCTGAATCCGAATTCGGGGTCCGTTTGATCTGATCAGGTCTAGCTGAAGGTCAGTCAACGGTTAAGTTTGTAGAATCAATATAGATCGGGCGTTTCACGTCAACGGGCACAGTGGGCTGCCCAGAATAAAAATGCATCAATATTGACATTCGACGTGTCAAAAGCTTCGTATTTAAAAACTCTATCGAATGCCGTCTGGTGATTTTAAAAAAACATCATGGCGGTTCCAATATGGCGTCCGCAATCATGGAAAATTCTGTTTAATGAGCATTATTGATAGATAAGAAACATAGAAATACTGTTTTGTAGACTGAATCACCACATCTATACGTTTTTGGAGTTGCTGATTTCGAATTCAATATTCGTTAAACTCCATCTGGTCACTGTTCGTCCCTAACCTTAAAAATACTTCAAATCGTTGAAATAAAGCGTTTCTACTATGAGTAACCACAGTCTAATCACCACAATATATGTTTTCGGGATCGCTGAAACCAATTCTGATATCAATATAACTTCAACTAGTCAGAGTTCGTACCTAACCTCAAAAAAGTAGCGCAAATTGCTAAGATTACACTTTTCCACTTTTAGGAATGAAGTGTAACCAACATATCTTTATATTTTTGGGGTCACTGAATCGAATTCCTACATCCGTTTGAACCTAACTATACTTCGCGGTCGAAATTATAGAGAGTGA
Source organism: Anoplophora glabripennis (assembly GCF_000390285.2). Lineage (NCBI taxonomy): Eukaryota > Metazoa > Arthropoda > Insecta > Coleoptera > Cerambycidae > Anoplophora > Anoplophora glabripennis. The sequence continues at coordinate 33,147 of NW_019417228.1, forward strand.
CTCGGACATAATATAAAAACACTATTACCATAATGCGTATAAAATAAAAAATGATTTTTATACGGTTCAATATTATTTATCTTTGTGCCGCTCGCTACGCATATCGATAGAATCTATACTCATCTATAGACTAAGTTACACTGAATGTCGATCTATATTCTTTCTCTGTCTTTTGCACTTGGTAGGGAATAGGGAAATGTTTTTTTAGTGGGTGTAAACGGACTTGATTTATCCGTCCTGAGAAACTTCATAGCATAAGCGTAGACGAGGGGTCTAATTCCATGGATATAATAAATTTATAAATTAAAAAAACACAACTGGGACGTTTTAAAATGCTGTAATAATTGAAATGAATCAGTGACGGTTATAGCAAACCGTAAAAAAATATTAAATGTTATGTTTTATTATCTTTTTTCAATATTTTCTATATCATGTTGCCTTTTACGCAGACACGCCAATGAATTTTCGTTCCCGGCACGCTTCATCCCCCTTACTAGTCCAAAAGCTAGTGATGAGTCACTCTCTATAATTTCGACCGCGGATATAGTCATTAGTCGTACTTAACCTCAAAAAATATTCCAAATCACTAAAATGACACTTTTTCTGGTTGAGTTATAAAGTCTGATCACAATATCACCAAAATCGCTTATAATCTATTACTGGTAAAGAAATTAAAGTTGATTATTATATCCGATTTATCTGTTATTTACAAAAGTTCCCCCCAAGCCGTATCACTTCTCTAACCCTCTCGTGGTAGTTCCAATATGGCGCCTGAAGATACACATAAAAAACACGAAATATTGGATAGCATCACACAAACGCTACTATTTTTCAAAAAGGCTCTGGTGCGCTGACACTTTGATTAGGGTTTTGATCAAACCATTTTAATTTCTGATTTCATTGACTGAATCCACATACTGAAACAAATTTTGAAATAGTATTTGCCGAATTGATTAAGGATTACATAAGAATTAATTCCGTCCTTTCGATATTTTTAAATTCAACAGGTTAAACAATATATGCTTTTTGTGTTTAATCGGGTTGAGGCCGTTATCATGGCTAAGACATAAAGTCTGTAATACCTTTTCTTTAGTATAATATGCAGAACTTCTAAAAAGGATTTGTTCTTTTTATATGGAACATACCTTTCATCATATCACATGCTTGTTTAGAAAAAAAACATAAAGATATGGTGGTCGCACTTTATAACTATTATAGCTTTTGAGGTTAGGTACGACTAATGACTAGTTGGGTTCAAACGGATGTAGGAATTCGATTCAGTAACCCCAAAAATATAAAGATATGTTGGTTACACTTCATTCCTAAAAGTGGAAAAGTGTAATCTTAGCAATTAGCGCTACTTTTTTGAGGCTAAGTACGAACTCTGACTAGTTGAAGTTATATTGATATCAGAATTGGTTTCAGCGATCCCGAAAACATAAATTGTGATGGTTAGACTGTGGTTACTCATTTCGCTGTACGCGAAAACGAATTAGATTCTTGTTTGTTTCGATTTTTCCGTTCCTGCTGTCATTTTGTTTTGATTTTCCTGGGCGTGAGACAGTACACAGGGAGGGGACATTCTGTTGTACTTACCGTTGGGTAGGAAAATTATGGGATAATGGATGTTAGATGTCAGAGGTGCCGCATGAATTTTTAATATTTAAGTTGTGATTACTATACCTGAAGGGGATTTTCAAAATACTGTGCATAGTGTGGTGGTGGGTGTTTCGCCCACACTGGAACCAAGTTATGGGATTCTGTTTGGCACTTCTAGATCATCATAAACCGGTAACAAGGCGTCATGTTAATTTTTTTTATGTCGCACGAAACCCGATTAACAACACAAGATAATTATTTTTTTAACTTTATTGCAAGGGCTTATAATGCATAAAATTGACTAACTTCTGAGTTAGGTATTGCTAGCTCAGGAGAGTGACAGGACTCATAACGGGACACTGTCACTTTAAGAAACATCTACGTAAGCTAAAGCTTGTAGACAGTCCGATCTGCCGAGGATGTGAATCGGCGGAAGAAACTTCTCTGCATATCTTGGGCGAGTGCCCGGGATTTGCACGTAGCAGAATGGCGCTCCTTGGGAGACACTATTTGGAACCCAAGGAACTGAGAGAAGTGTCAGCAAGGAAGCTTTTGGACTTTGTAAAAAGGACAAATCTACTTGCTGAATAGGACTAGTACTGGGACGCACAATAGGCCTAATTAGGCCGCAGTGCAATGGGTCTTATTAGGACCAACCACTAGAAGAAGAAGAAGAAGTTATTGATTACATGACATTCGGCATGTTACGACATTGTATCTCCTTTCAGGGCTTATTGTCTTTCCTTTTTCCCCGTTTTTTTAGATTTGCCTGAGTGCATTTTCCTGCTTGATGGTGTTGGTGTTTTGGAGTTTCTGACAAGTTAAGGAGAGTAATAATTGAAACTGTGTATTCCTGTTCTGTATACTGGAGAAGTTTTGAAAGCTCTCTCCTCCTTGTTTTCCCAGCCACGTGTTGAGCAGTTTCAGCTCAACGCCATTTTGAAGTACCACTTCGCCACGTTCTATTACAGAGAAAATAGGAAACTCGCCATAAACGGCCACAAGTCAGTTAAGTACTTACCTAAGTATTAAACTTACAAGTCACATTTTGATTAACAACAATTTTCAAACGTGTTTCTCTTACATAATTACTGAATTTTTTTGTTTGGCAATGTATTCAGAAACATGGCTTGATGAGTTATGAATGGATGCATTTCTTTTTCAAATAAGATGCGAATTCTCACCCATTTGTAATAATCCTTGTTAGAGTATACTGACATTTGTAGATTTTTTTTCAGTATTTGTGATAGTACTACGTTTGTTGTTCGTTTTAAAGTGAATTTATGGTGATTTTGTAACCTTTTGGCTGCCGATAATAATAATAATTGTTATAAATTAATTTAGGTTATACCTAATTAGTAGATAAATATATGGTGCGTCCTGCCGATTAATTAGTTATTATGTTATTAAGTTATACACAATAAGCAACACTTTTATTTTGAATGTTAAAATTCGCGGCAAAAGGTGTGGGGTTAGACCGAAGACCCTGTCCGCGAATGAAGGATTAATTCGAAAAAGTACACACAAGACGATCGAGTCACCGCTCGCTTACGTTTTTAATTAATTTATATACTTCTCGGTTTTTATTTTGTGCCTTCTTGGTCATTATGGTGGCGTTGAATGCTTGCTGCAAATAAAGGGTAATTGTTAAGCTTCACATTAGAAATTTTGTTTAATTTTTTTATGCAGTCCACAAAGCAACATTTTTTGGTTCTTCGAGCCAAGGATAGTTTGAATCAGTTTTGTTTTTAAAAAGTGAGGCTAATTGTTTATTAATTATTTTTATTACTAAAATAATTAGTTTAGTTTTCTCGATTCCAATTATAAAACGCATAATTAATAGTAATTTTAAGTGCCTGATATATTTTCGTTCGTTAAACAACCAAGATAGTACCACAGACAAAATAGCTATCGCCACAGACCGCTCCTGGAATAGGCCAGCAGTTTTAAATTTCCGAATTGCCAGTAGAGTACACCACCAGCAGAATTTTAGGAAGAATCAAATACAGTGGCCCGCATACCTAAGCGTATCCTAGCAACATATAAACAAGACTTTGGTAATGTTTCCAGGCGTACTTACGGATTTCACACTTTTTTATCAATATCTGTTTTTTGCGTTACTGTATTTACTTACAATGTATGATGTAGGTATTGATAAAAATGTTTTTAAAGAATCAACGAATATCTATGTATGTATCATATGATATTCTGCAGTGGTGTTACAATTAAGTTATTTAATCATAATTTCGTTAATTAGCTACCTACTATTTTCATTTTTTGGTATTGAAATACTGCAGAAAATATATTTCCAAATAAACAAAATTCGTAATAATATTTTAAACAGCTTGTAATATAATTTTTTTAATATTTGATGATGACGATAAATTTATTTAATTTACAAGGTGGTATTAGTACGTCGCGGAATGTAGGTACAGGTTTCTTTTTGTATTTTGACATCCACTTATAGGTTTAATAATTAAAGATAGAAAGAAACTTTAAATACAAATGTACGACTTTTCCTTTATTTCATTTGACATCAAAATTTACTGGCATAAAATATATATGTTTAAAATAAAAAAAATCATTAAAAAAATTAAAATTCATCCTTATGAAAACAACAAACAACGCTTTTTATAACTAACCTTTACAACAACATAAGGTGTAATGAACCTGTTTTATTTTTTATTTTATTAAGTCTGAATTTAAAAATACTTCTTTTTATTTCGGATTATTTTACCCCGGCGGCGAGAATTATTGATTTTTCTACATATGTATCAAATATCCACTCGCGGGTCCGACCGGCCGATACCCCACTCTGATAAGCCGTTAGTCACGTGGAGGTCCCACCACGACTGGTGTCAATCCGGTGGGGATTTGGGCAACAAAAACCCTCGACATTCCCCGAAACCGGCAGTTCAGATCCAGAACTCAATACCGATCAGACGTCCACCGCCAGCAAGAACTCTCCACCAAAGCCAGCCAGGAATAGCCAGTGAACCCAGTAAGAATAATTATTTTCCTTTATTATGATCCGTTCCAACCGGGTACAAGTCCGAAAAGATTTGTACGCTTTAAGTGTGGAATTACTGTGGGCCCGAGAAGAATATTATTGATAACCCACACACAAATTCCACCGTCCATCTCAACCCGCACGACAGAGCAATCGTTGGATTCGGCGTGTAAACCCAATCCTGACGAAGCCATCGTGTCTACTGCAGCGTTGCTTGGTGTCCTGCATCCTGATGTACGCTGAGTAATAGGGGATAAGTGAACTAAGACCTAGAGGTTCGGCGTGTACACCCAATCTCCGGGTCGTTCCATATAGTATACGTACGTTTCTCCCTGGTCGGCGTGTACACCCATCAGACCGAGAAGCGTTGTATACTGAGAGTCCGACAACATCGGTCACCAGGACGTATAAAACTTAGAGGCCAGTACGAATTGTAAGGCGAAATACTTCGGATCCCGTTTTACCATCCTATTTTTCCGCCTTACACCGCCTGAGTTTTCTTCGCTAATTATTGCTACCGCTTACTGCTTACCGCTTACTAATTTTGCATTGCTTGCTAGGCCGTAATACCGATATTTGACCGCCGACCTGTTTAAAATAACTCCGAAATAATTCCGAACAAATTTTGATTTATTTTCAGAATCAGCGGGGACCAGTAAAAACGTCTGCAAATAATTTACTATCTTTTTTTCAGACCGTTTAAATTCACCTTGTTCTTTGTTACTTAAAAACCGTTTACTATTGTAGAGTAATAAATATTTTGTTTTTGATTCCGTTCGTATATATTTATTTCCTTTCCAAGGTGATAAATAAAATTGTAAAGACCAAGAATTACAACGTTTTAGTTTTGTCTGTCTAGTACCGATCTTGTATATGAATTATTGTTTAATAAATTTGTAAATAGTTTGTCACTTAGTAGTGGGTAGGAATAAAATTGACACAATTTGTATTTGTACTAGGTATTAATATTTTTCCTTTTGAATAAATCTAGTAAAACTTAATAGGTTTATTTCTTTCACCGTCGAGGTAAAACGATAACATTCCGAAACCAACCACAAAAACGCTGATATCGTTTTGTAGAGCTCCCGTTAAAATTCATATTTAAAATAAAACTACACTTAGAAAACTACTCTCTGCCGTACTCTCTGCCGTTTTTCTCCTAAAAGAAATTCATTTGACCCCTGGAATTTATTTTCTTCACTGTGTAGCTACCTGTGCACTTTACTCTAAACCGAGGGTAATGGTTACGTGGAGTTGTCCCCACGTAAAATTTAGGGAAACTGGCACCCGAGATTAAAACCGACTATACATATAAGTTATTAACTAACATTACCGTTTAGAGTCCAGTCCGAGGAATAGAAAACCTTTCCGAAAAATTAAATTACAGGGGGTGTACACACCATAGTTAAAAATAATAAAAATTTACACCGAACGATCCATAGAGAGAGAACCGAGGAAAAGTGCGTAACAAAATTTGGTGCCCGAGCAGGGACTTAAACCCTGGACCCTTGGATATTTTATTCTCAGTAAAATATTTAGATCTGTTTAATGAGTTTATTAGCAAAAAAGCATAAATATGTTCTGATTTGATGGTAATTTTGACGTTTCCCATTGCAGAGAGTCGGTAAATAGTCCAAAATATTGTGCAAACTAAAAAAGATAAGGGGAGTGGATTGTTANTAAAAGAAGGTTCGTTTCTGTCGTTTTTGTCTGATTGTGTGCGAGAGAGATAGAGTTATAGTGTGCGATAGAGATATAGTGACTCTGTCCTCATAGAGAGCTTATCTCTCTCTCTCTCTCGCTCTCTCTCTGCTGGCTTCAGGAGTCTCCCCAGCAATTTCAGGACACCTAGGGAGGGAACGTGGGGTACAGCGCGTGGCCTTGTTAAGCCTTCGTTATCGTTCTATGATGTCACACAGTATAAGAAAAAAAAAAATGGTTTTTGCTCGTAACTCGGAAATGGCTGGAAATATAAACAAATTTCCCCTTGGTTCTGAGTAGAGCACTCCGGGGGTGACGCAGAGCGGGGTGTCACAATATATGAAAGAAAAAAAACATTTGCTTAGACTCTTAAGTATCAAAAAATCTCCCATGGTGAACAAATAAATCTCCCATGGTGAACGAGTGAAAAACGTCAAAACCCGCATGTCAAAAAAAAAATCTGGACCAACGGTGTGTGACGTCATACGATAAAAAAGTGTTTATAACTCGGAAACGGTGCGTTGAATCGAAAAAATAATTGAAAAATGTCAACCCCTCCCTCCCTCCCGGGTTCTGTATGTTCCTTCTGCGTTGAATGCAAAAGGTCCGAAGTCCGTATGTCGAAAATAAATTCTGAAAACAAGAGGTATGTTGTGTTATAGTAAAAAGGCCGTATAATTCGGCAACGGTGCGTTAAATTGAAAAAATAATTGAAAAAATCTCCCCACATTCCTGGTTCTGTATGACAGTTCTGCGTTGAATGGAAAAGGTCCGAAGTCCGTATGTGGAAAATAAATTTCGGAAAGAAGAGGTGTGTGAGGTGATACAATAAAAAAGGTCTTATAATTCGGAAAAGGAGCGTTGAATTGAAAAAATAATTTAAAAAATCTCCCCACTACTCTGGTTCTGATTGTCCGTTCTGCGTTGAATGGAAACGGTCCGAAGTCAGTATGTCGAAAAACAAAAAAGTTTGTTAGTTAAAAATTGCAACAGCAGTAGCGAACGCATTATCTTATCTCTGTATTGATTGATGATTTGTTGTTTTTTTTTAAATAAATTTCGTATTCAACTACTCCTTGAGGTTCCATCAATTTTACATTGTGTTAATTTTTTTGAACACCTTGTGTCACAAATATGGGCACTACCAATGACATCCATAATATGCAACACATGTGTCAATAAATAATTATTTACCTATCTAAAGAAATCAACAATAAGAGGCAGTACCCATCTAAGGATACACAATCTATATAATGCAATTTTTTTAAACATAGGTTTTGATATCTTACTATATTGGAACTCGATGCACAAATCTAAAAACATTACTTTCGAGTTTTTGAATTTTCCCATTCCAAGGTGATATAAAATAAATAATTAATTAGGTAAATTCATAGTTTTAATTCTAACTTGATTTATTTTATTTAACATTTAAGGCAAATATGATTTCCAAACACAAGATAAGTTCCATATCTCTTAAATTACATAATTGAAAGCATTAAATTTATTTAGCAGTTATTATTTGGCAACAAAGCCACCGCTGGAACTGCCGCCTATTAGCAAGTAGAAGAGTTACCACGCTAAATTTTATAGCTGGAAGCCGGCTAAGGAGACCCTGCTTCAATTTCGGGTTGCCAATTTCCAGCATTTAAGTAGCAGTCTGTAGCGATACGCTATATTGTCTGTGATAGTACGCTGAAGTTTTTGTGCTCTTTTTATAGTAGCTGGGCAGTTTTTAAGTTATGTCGTATACCGTGATTGCCATTTATTATAAAGTATTAACTCCCGTATATTTCTATTATTATTTATTAAATCCATTTCTTATTTGACTACTATCTCGATATATCTGTTGAGCATTACGGCTGCATCTAATAACATTAAAATGGCTAAAGCTTTTCGAGACATTGCTAAAAATCGTCTGAATGAAATATTAGAGATTGGAAATGATGCAGTTACGGATGCTTCGCGTCATACGCAATTTGCATTAAGGTATAAAAATATTGAGAACATTTATACTGAATTTAATAGGCATCATACTAATTTAATAGCTTTTATCGGTATCCGAACCCGAGGCATTAGCCGTCGAGGAAAATATCCGAAAACAAATCGATGATATGTATTACACCATATAAATTATTTATCACAATATATTTAATAATAAACATCAACAAGATAACTCAACAGTTCAAGCAAAGTAACATAAAATTACCGAAATTAAATTTACATGTTTTCGATGGTAGTTATAAAAATTGGAAACCATTCATTAATTTATATAACTCTTTGATTCACACAAATAATTCGCTGTCGTCTTTGTCACCTCTTCAATCTATTAAAAGTCTTCAAATTACAAAGGATAATTATGAAATTGCATATAATAAATTAATTAAAAGATACACGAATAAACGTTTTTTGACCAGTTCATGTTGGTCAGAAATTATAGACTTACCTAAATGTAACAATGATTCTGTTGAAGCATTTACTTAATGTTATTTCGGAAAATTTAGAATCTCTACAAATTTTAGGTCTCCCTGTTGACCAGTGGGACTTTGTATTATTTCATATAGTTGTAAAAAAATTACATCCAAATGTTATTGAACGCTTTGAATTACAACATTGTAGCTCTGATGTACCATCCTATATTGTCCTCAATGGATTTTTAGAAAAACAATGTACTGCTACTAAAGACAACAGCCAGCGCTACAGTTTATTAGCCAATGTTAATACGCATAAGTTTCTTGCCCATTATGTAAGAAAAAACATTTAATAATTAAATATCCTACATTTACTCAAAATTCTCCGCGTGACGTTATGCACTTGTCAAAAATCAAAATTTCTGTGTAAATTGTTTAAGTAACATACATGTATTAAAGAATTGTCATTCGAATTCAACTTGCAAAATTTGCAATAGTAAACATCAATCGATGTTGCATTTTAACGCACCCATTACGACACTTGCAATGCCTGTTGCAGATATTAACAATGAATCGCAAACTGAAGTCGCGGTAAATGCATCTAGTTCTTCTTCAGTTAATGTTTTAACAAATTCTGTCTCAGTTAAGGCAAATAATTTTGTTTTATTAGCCACCGCTTTACTAGAAATCGGTGATGCTCGTGGAGTGTACCATACTGTTCGAGAGCTTTGATAGATTGCGCTAGTCAGGCCAGTTTTTTAACACAATCTTGTTTTTCTAAATTAGGCTTGCTTAAAAACAGATTATCTACAAATATAAAGTGTTTAGGTGTATTTTCAGACACGGTCCGTAAAGAGATGGTCGCCGCATAAGTCAATCAGCCAATAAAAAACAAATACGTCACGAAATACCTCAGTTTCTTCGTTCAACCGTCATCTCTTTCTGACTCATTGCATATCCCATACGAAAATAAGAGGCAAATTTAAAATTGTCACTTTTCTTGTACCACGTTCCTTTTAACATAAAATAATAAATTTCAACAGTTATGATTATGGTTAATTAACAGGTATTTTGAGTATAAAATGTTACCTATATATACAAACTGAACTTTTACATTGAAAGGAAATAAATGGGTGAAATGTGAAATTGTCTTGAATACACACACGATCAGTCACCATTTTTTGACGTTTGGCTACAAAGTTGTAACGTACTTTACTTGGTTTTGGTTTTGCTGGCGACGGTTCGGTTTAGACGTTACTTGTGGCCGCCCCCGGTATACTACCAACTCTAAACGGAATCTTAATTCGAAAATTCGAATTCTAATTTACTATAGTTATTGACGTCACTGACGTCCCTCTTTGGACGCCTAATTTTATGACGACCTTGACTACTAGTTTATCGGCAGCGGTGGTTGGCAGCCGGCGGTGGTGAGTGACGTCACAGGAACGTACCTCGGATTAAATCTTTTTGTTCGGTTTGTCTCGGGCGCCAGTTTCCCTATCTTTTACGTGGAGGAAACTCCACGTGAACCCTACCCTCGGTTTAGAGTAAGTACTCGGGATAGCTACAGTGAAGAAAGTTTAATTCCAGGGATCTGTTATATTTCTCTTACTTTTAATCAAAGTAGTTCTTTGAGTGTAGTGTTATTTTACTTTTAAAATAAACGGACTTGTCAGTGTAGGTCACAAAAAGATAGTAAGACTTTTTACTGATCGGAATTTTATCAATCTTATCGGTGTTAAGAATGAAGACAACTGGAAATATATATGCAGGGTGATTTAGAACTTATCCAAAAAAAAATTGTGGATGTACAGGGGACCCTTACAAATACAATTTTGTAAAGAAAAAATCAAAAAGGGCAGTTCGAAAATGATTTAAAAATACACTTCTGCACGGCACTGAAAACTGGTCCACTGTAAAACCTTACCTAGCACAATGCGACCGGCATGGCGGTGTGATAAAAACGGACAAAAACTTTCACAAGGAAAGGAATATGTAAATAGAATTTTATCGCACCTATTTTATATCGGCAAAATCAACTGTCAATTTGTGTCTTTAAATAATAAAATCATTTGACATACCCGATATTACAACAATTGTTCAAAATTTTATCCACCAATGTGTAAACACATTTGGGTCCGTTGTACTCAGTTTCTACTAACTAACACAAATGTTGTCTTGTTTCACCATAACACAAATGCTTCACCATAAATTAAAACGATATCCATCAACTCCGAGTACACGCGAACCATTTTTGACACTAACTTCCCATTTTTGACACTCACTAGTAAAAACCTATTACACCACAGATAACATGTAAATATCTCAACGACGATTGCAAAATCCAAATTCAGTATTCGGAGTCGCTGAGGCCACGTGGCGAATGACGCTAGAGACTACAGTTGTCCAGCTATGTAGTGGTCGAATGTACTATAACTTCAATATTTTTTTTCTCGGAAACTATAAGGATTTTACAAAAAATTTTGTTTACGATATTTACGATATTGATATACGATTCCATTTCTCATGTTGCATCTATTCCCAAATTTTTTTGGATAAGTTGTGAATCACCCTGTATACTAGATTTATTTTCTATTAATAAGATTAAATAGATTCTAATTACAATTATTATCACTAACTAAAATCAGGAATATACAATCAATTTACAAGCGGTGTGAATGAAATAAAATGGGTTAGAGCAATTATTATTTACGACTGATTTATAATGCCGATGCGGTTTTTCGGTGCTGTAAATAAATACAAATTTAGCACATAGTCAAATATCAGGACTCAAAATCGGTACGGTAGACAGACGGAGTATTTGGCGTTTGGTTTATTTAATAAACAGGCTAATCCTTTAAGAAACGGTACGCCAGAATAATATTCGGTTTTAAATTTCGGTCGGTGCTAGAAAGGGAAGAATAAATAAGGTTAATAAATTAGAGCAATAAATAATCAATAAATAAATTGTCCCCAATTGTTCTGAAACAGAAAAATAATTGCGGGTTACTCTAATTTTACAAATAAATATCGGCGGTAGTTTCTAGCAAAGCGACGGAAATTCAGCGAAAATTTAACCAGCCAGGGAGAAAGCCAAGCAAAGCAGTTTACAACGGGCATAAATAAGCAAACGGCAGTCAGCAAAGGATTTTGTTGGTTAACAGGAGGCAAAGTCTGGGCGAGGTGCGCGTTCAAACGCGAGGCGGCTGACAGATTTCTCCCAGAAGCGGTGGGGCACCCAGCCAAACTTCGAGGGTCTATCCGTCGCTGCACAGCCGACACACAACGTCTTCTATTGGCGGTGAGACACCCAGCCAAACCAGCAGTTTCGGTTATTGTGCCTTACAGCGTTTATCAAGCGAGGGCGGTGAGACACCCAGCCAAACCTTCGCCGACAACGCTGATGCCGTACAGTCTGACACCTTCACGTCTTCTACTGGCGGTGAGACACCCAGCCAAAGCAGAAGTTTCAGTAAAGGGGCTCACAGCGTTTGTCGAACGAGGGCGGTGAGACACCCAGCCAAACCCTCGCCGATAACGCTGCTGCCGTACGAACTTGCACTCAACCTCTTCCACTGGCGGTGAGACACCCAGCCAAACCAGCAGTTCGGTTGACGTGACGGACAACGTTCGTCGAACGAAGGCGGTGAGACACCCAGCCAAACCCTCGCCGACAACGCTGTGATCGTACTGTCTTGCCAAAGTTCAAAACGGCCAGACTTATACCATAGCAGGACAAGTAAATATAGGAAAATACAATTTGTTTACTTATTCCGGATATTTGCTCCCGGCGGCTAGGTCGGATGGCGGTCTCTGGTCGGTTTCGGGTCCTCGGGGTGGTCCTCAGGCTGGTACTGGAGCTCTGCGAGTTCAGGATATGAACTGAGGATTTTCGGAACCAGGAACGTTGGTTTTATTGCCTCAATCTCCCCTTGACTGAGCAAGAGTCTTGGTGGGATTATACGCGCGGCACTCGACAGAGTGGGGCAACGGACGGTTTCGGCTCGACTCGCGGGTAATTGCTCTCACTCAATTAAACTAATTAATAAATAAATCGCTAACGGCTTTGCACAAAACGGAAAATAATACTGGTTCATTACAAAGTTAACCTAAAATTTGTGTTAATTTTATTATAGACATAGCCTAAATCTATGAATATCCATAAGCAAGGAGACATTTATACGCAATATGCCCTATATTCTAATAAAATGAAGGGAGCAAGTGAATATACAAGGTATCCCGTTCATGTTTAAATAAACTTGTGTGCAAGTTCCTCATGGAAAAATAATAGGGGTAGTTCTTGTAAAGTTTTTTTCTTAGACGCCCTGTTTTCAAGTGTGTTGAAGTTGTTACTTTCCAAATGGTTTTCCTTAATTATCTTTAAATCGGCTAAAGTTAAAAATTTGTACACGAGTAAATATCAACTGTATTGTATTTGCTTCAAATGGGGGGACAATTTCAGCATCTACTGTAGTATTTCGAGTTTTGCTCATTTATTTAATTGTGTAGCTGTTTTATTCTGTATGCCTCCGAGTCTGTTTCCTAATATTTTTCTGATCTTATCACTTTTTTAAACATTCATGTCCATCAACAATTCAGTCCATTCAACAAATGTTTATTTTAGTAATGGCTGTGTAGTAGTTCACAAAATCTAAAATAAGTTATTAATTAATTACCATAATCATTTATTTTTATTTACTTTTTTGTTAGTTGTTAGCTTGTAACAAGGTGAACGTTAAAATAAATTTTAATTTTTTTTAGTTAATGTTTTACAATTTAACTGTTTCATGTGATACTTAAGAAATTAAAATTATAATCTTAAATGCAAATACTGTTGGTAGCTAAATGTCTTCAACTAATTGAATGGTAAAGTCCTTTCAATTTAATATTTTATTAATGTACTTGTGACGTCTTATGAGCAAAAAATGCAATTTCATTTTTCTTGAAAATGGTACATACTACCGAATTTCGATAAGTATACCTTTTTTTTGTAGTCTGCTTTAGAGTTTACAGAACCGTTTAGAAATGTAACAAACTTTGATTTTTAACATATCTTTTTTTCAATTGTACCCCTTCAATTACCTGTATCGGCAACACTGCTTTTCAGAAAGAAACCGTTTGCACATTATTCTTAACGCACAGTTGATATTTACTCGTGTACAAATTTTTACATTTTTATCTTTAGTCGATTTAAAGATAATTAAGGAAAACCATTTGGAAAGTAACAACTTCAACACACTGTATCTTGAAAACAAGGCGTCTAAGAAAAAAACGTTACATGAACTACCCCTATTATTTTCCCATGAGGAACTTGCACACAAGTTTTTTTGAAACATGAACGGGACACCCTGTATAAACAATTTTGAGCTATTATCTTGCCTCCAAAATAAAAATTGTGTACAATTTATATGATCTTATTTTATCTATTTTTGTCTAATTAAATTTCAAATAACTAAGTACTTTAAATCTTTATAACAGGCTGCCACATAATTTATTATTGTATGTACCAACTACGGTTATCATATTTATCCTTTTTACTCATGATCCGAATAAAAAAAAATCTTAGTTTTTACAAGTAAACTATACCGTAGTTTCTAGCTTTCTCGGATTTTTTTTTCAGTGTTTGGAGTTAAATGGAGGAATAAAAGGAATTGAAGTTATCTTCACAGAACTTTTAACAACATTTAATTTTAAGAAAAATTGTCAAGAGTTTTACAAAAATATTAAAATCACATTTTGATAGATACTTAAAATTTCCAATCGCTTTTCTAACAATCACAACAATTTGTTATACAACAACAACAACAACAACAACAATAAATTTAAAGTTTAATAATACACCTAGATCTTTTATAGAACTAACCCTTTTGAATTTAAATAGTATAAAAACATAAGTCATTTTGAAGTGAATACAATCAGTTAAACTAGAAATTTAACATTTTTAGATCATCTTGTACACAGAGGAAATTTAGAGTACACAAAAACAATGATAATATTATAAATAATAAAAACAAAAGGTGAACTTTAGGTACATATCTTTTTCATTTTTTTTTAATCTTTCTATCACAAGAAACTTTCCTTTTATTTGCACAACTTTTTTTCTGGGAATTTAAGTGTTTCAACCTTATATAATATGTCCGTTGAAGAATAAACGCTTTTATAATGTCCTCTGGGAAATTTAGATGTTTCATCTGTATTTTATTTGAAATCTTCGTTACGATGTTTTTCTTTTTATAAATTGCATGCTTATTATATTTAATAAAAACATTCTCAAAAGTTCTTGCTTTCTCAAGCCACTCTTCACTTGGAACTGTTAAACCACCAAACGATAGATGTTGTAACCAGGACGAATCATCGTCTTCAACTTCAGCTACATTTGAAACGGAATCAGTATTAGAATTGTGCAACACCTCCTCTACTAATTTCTTATTATCACGCACTTCTGATCTCTGCAAACAATCAACATTGTTTTTCGTGTCTTCTATATGTTTCAAATTTTTTGAGGGTACAGCTGGAAATTAAATGAAAGTCATATTACATAACTTATTACATACATGTTAAGACCATATGACACGGTACAAAATTGTATATAGAATGTTACATAGAATTCTGTGTAAATTTTTGAATATATGAAAATAACCTATACTTAAATTAAGTAAAGTACCAAAAAATATTGTGGCCTTGTGCAGTTACTCACTCTTCCTATAAATAAATATTCAGAGTTTTATAAAAATATAAGTTTTTTCAGTTTTATATAGGTTCTGAGTTTTATTATACTGAATTATACGTATCATAAGGGACCAAATATATTAGGAGATTTAATATATTTGTACGTGACGAACCATTTTAATTATAATTTCATATAGAAAAACTATGTAAAATATTACACCCTGTCATCTGGCTTTTAGTATATTTGGTATGTACCTATTTATAGGATAGGTACAAATTTGTAAAGCAAAACATGGTAAGTTATCTGCTGATTTCATTATAGTTAAATATAATAACCAGTAATAATTTAATGAAATTATTGCTTTATTGTTTTAATAAACATACCTGTTTGCTTTACAAGTATTTTTCTTGGTGGTAAACTTAATAGCTCTGCTTGAAGATCGCGTTCAAAGTCTAAATCTTCAAAATGTGCACTACAAATATGTCCAGTTGAAGGATTAAACAAATCGCGTCTCTTGCACCGTTCCACCCATATTTTTCTAAGTTTTTTATCCTTAGGAAACACATGAAAGGAAATTTTTAAATTGTCTTTTGTTTAGCACTATAAAAATTATTGTTGCAAATTGCAACACTACACATCACACCTTTACGTGGTAAATTAATAGTTTATATTGAACGCTACAACATTAACTTATTAAAAACTATTATTAATAACTAAAGACCGGATTTTATGCAATTGCATATTTTATGCATATTTTGCATATATCTTCAAATTGGGTCATTTAATGCATATGTAGCATTTCTTTGCATATCTTGCATATTTACGTTATTTTTTCTATTTTGGAAAGTAGAAATAAAGAAATTTTGTTGTCATTTACTTATCATGGGCATTCGGACAGGTAGGTAGTTTAATACCTACATAAAGCCATAAAAGTTTAAACCCAACAATAATTCAAAAATATTCAGGTAAATATTAATAGATTTTTATAGCTTTGTTAAGCTGAGGTTTGAATACCTACTATACCTCTACTATAAATTATTTTCATCCTTTTTGAAATTACTAGTATCAGTGTGGTTGCAGTAGTTCGAACACCTAAAGTGTGCCCAAACAAAGTGAATGTGAATTACGTAGCGAACATGCCAAAAATTCAAAGTGCCTCGTGGATTAAACCGTATCCAGAACTTATTTTTGATGGCGACCGCATTTTTTGCAAGGCTTGTTCAAAAATTGTTTCCTGCTCGAAGAAATTCCAAGTAGACCAGCACGCCAAGACGCCGTCCCACATTTCTAAGGCTAACAGAATCAAATCGGGTCATGTTCAGTCAATGTTGAAGCAAACTGTGGAAGTCAGCAGCAATCAACACCATGGGCAGACCAAATTTAATGAAGATTTCTACTTTCCAAAATAGAAAAAATAACGTAAATATGCAAGATATGCAAAGAAATCCTACATATGCATTAAATGACAAAATTTGAAGATATATGCAAAATATGCATAAAATATGCAATTGCGTAAAATCCGATCTTTATTGATTAATCTATATACTTTTCGGTTTTATTTTGTGCCTTCTTGGTCATTCTGGTGCCGTTGGATGCTTGCTGCAAATAAAGGGTGTGTTCAGCTTCACATTCGAAATTTTGTTTAAATTTTTCATACAGTCCACAAACGCAACAGTATTTACTGCAAGTGAATACTCACGAATTCCGCCACAACTAATAATAATAATAATAATAATACTGATGGTGATTTTTTTACTGTTACTCTTTTCATTAAGGTTAAGAATTAATCTGATTTCATACGGGAATATGTTAAGCAAGTGAAGCTTGTAGTAATAATTAATTGATAGTAGGAATAGATGTTACCTACCTTACTAGTTTTTTTTAAATTTTATTTTGCTCAGGCAATATCCTTGAGACTGTGACGAACTCACCCCACTACCCACTGAGCTAATCAGTGTCTCTTCCCTCATCATTTCTTTCATAACAAATCGTGTTGTTGTGAAGGAAAGAGCACTTTAAAAACATGTTTTTTGTTACCTACTTGGGAGAAAAACAGCGCGAATCTCCAACATCTACATCGGAGAGTTCCTTGTTTATTTTATTTTTTTTTTGTGGGAAAAAAGGAGCACAAATTAATCACCTCTTCTATAATTTGGATTGTAACAAGCTCAGTAGTTCGTTTTTTGTTTTTAATAGAAATATTACCAGTGCACTGAAAATTGTCTGTAATTAAACAAAGGTTGCATGAACATAAACTTTGGTAAAATTGTTCATAATTTTTGTGCACAAGTGGTATTTTATGAATTAATTAAATCATCCACCGTCTTTAGGTATAACTATTTTTTTAAATGACGATATCATGACTACATAAGGCTGGAAATTCTAATTCCAAATATTTCAATTTGTGGAAATCAAGTATATAGATAAATATAATAATGTAAATAAAGCTTGTAATGGCTTTAATAGAATATTACAGGGTGTTTTTGATAGAAATGTGTCTCTCTCCTATGTTACTATCATATATAATCAATAATATTATACTTAATAATAATAATAATATACTTAAATATCCACTCTAGTTTAATGCCGCCATTATACGCGATATTAAAAATAATGAAAAGCTGTGAAAATCCTATAAAAATTCTAGAGATCGTGCTTCTTACGTATTATTTAAAAATTTAAGATCTAAACTAAAAGGAGGCTTAGATAAATCTCACATATTTTTTTACGAACTAAACTCAACGTTATAGATGAACATTAAAAATGTTGGTCATATTCCAACTTCTAAATCGTTACCATGACAACAATGAAATTTGAGCAATTAAAGTAAATCACGGTAATGTTCTTTTCCAAGTTTAAACGGTTATTTAATATGCCTGGATTATACAAAAGCAGATGAAATTATCCATTTAAAATACACCTTTGACAGTGTTGACAAATTTGAAATTTTTCTTTCATAGTTCAATTCCTCTCTTACTTTGTTAAAAAAAGGTATACTATATATCAGTCGATATCTATCAAAAATGTGATACTAACACTTTTTTGGCAAAGTGAGAGTGAAATCGAACTATGAAAGAAAAATGGCAAATTTGGTAACGCTGTCAAAGATGTATAAATTTATAAAATTTATAAATGGATAATTTCATCTGCTTCTGTATACTTAATCCAGGCATATTGATATCGGTTTAAGCTTGGAAATGCACATTATCATGAATTACTTTAATTGCCCAAATTTCAATGTTGTCATGGTAACAACTAGAAATTATAATTGCAATTTGTTTTCAAACTTCTTTCTTTGAAGGGGAATAACTCCATAACGAAGCACGATAGAAAAAAATGTTTTATGAATTACAACAACTATTTTGAGCTCCACTGTAGACCCTTCATATTTGACATGACCTTTCCGGACACCCTGTATTTCCGACGTTGTTACAAATATGATTCATATTGAGGACATGTATTATAGAAGCTTTAATAATATTTTATCAATTCAGTCTACAAGTGACGTTTTAAAATGCAATAAAAAATTAAAACCGAAAATGAGAATGGGGCCACATAATGTTCCAATGAAACCTTTAAAAATATTTTTTAACTTAATTTTAACTACCAGTAAAATAACAGATGATCGCTAACTATCGCCCTAACACTATAATAAAAAAGTTTAGTAAGGTGTTTATCCACGTTTGTATCTACAACTACAAATTTATTATGCCTTAGGCAGTAGTTATCAGAGACCTTGGACAATCAAGAGCAAGTGGATGTGATCATTACTTTGTACTAAGGCGTTTGACCGGCTACAACAAGGAATTATACCCCGCGTATTAGACTAGGCGGTATCTGTTTTGATTTGGATGAAACGTATATCCACGGAGATTTTTGGCTTTTTGGCTTTCAAATATCACTAGGAATGAAAATTTTTCTATGCGCATAAAAAAAACGTGGGCTTAACTTTTGGCGTCACAATATGTTAAAAAAATTCGAAAAATGTCATATTTTTCTTCCTATTTAATTATATATCTCTTCAAGAGGTGATTTTAGGCGAAAATGGAAAAGGAAAATGAATCATGATTATTATTGTAAAAATCGAAAAAATCGCCAAAAATTGGGTTAAAAAACATTATTTTTTAAGGAATTTTTTTGGCGTCTTTAAGTTGGGTATAGGACCTTCATACTTCAAAAAAAGTTCATATTATGTAGAATCATCACACCAAATTTCATCAAAATCGGTTCGATAGATTTTGCATAATAATTTTGCAATCCAGATTTTGAAAAAAAAATTTACAAATTTTCAAAATTTTGCACAGCAAAAACCAAGGCCCTTAGATACTTGAAAATTTAGAATATAGAAGAGCTCTCAAGCTTTCAAACGCATTTTGAAAAATTCGAATCCGTCAATTAGGAGAGCTCTGGCGCTTGTTTAAACATTGGTCGAATTTTTGTACTTATAAACAATTAGAATAACTTAAAGCTAGTTTTAAAGGTTATTGGAAAGACGCTTCTATAAAAAAAAACAGATTGGTTGATCAATTAGTTACGTAGTTATAGCCGATCAAAGTTAACCGTCATTTACACTAAATGTACTGGGACATCCAGGCTAATTTTTCGAAAAATACCTTTGGTATTCCGAGTTCTTACCAGGTCTAAGTTTGCAATACTTTTCTTCATTGGCAACCTACTTTAAAACGCGTTTAAAGTTATTTATGCAAGCCAGCAATTAAAAAAATATTTGACAATTTTTAAATTTTTTTAACATATTGTGCCAAAAGTTGAGCCCACGTTATTTTATGCGCATACAAAAATTTTCATTTCTAGTGATATTTGAAAGCCAAAAAGCCAAAAATCTCCGTGGATATACGATTCACCCAAATATGGACTCTTTGAAACAGATACCGTCTGGATATGTGATCTTTCATTCCCTATGTTGTTTCTTTTATATTTCTATTTTTCAGGCAAGTAATAATATGTATGTCTCAGAGGATTTTCATCGCACAGTTTTCAGTTCTCTCCGGTGTCCCTCAAAGATGAGTCCTGGGGCCCACTATTATTCAATATTTTTACTAATAACCTTGTTTTTTATTAATTAACTGTTTAAATGTACCGCACTTTCTATATATGCTGATATAAAAATGTATTTAAAGATAAACACCTTACATTTAACAGGTATCCTTTAAATATTAACTTTTTCTGGGAAGAAAGTAAATTTTTATTTTCAATACAATATAAATAACGTATTTCTTCAGAAGACATTTTATTAAGGATTTAGGCGTATACTTTGATCCTGAGTTAAATTTCTGTCTTCATATAAATAAAATAATTTCGGAATTTTCTAAAAGTTTAGGTTATTTAACACTTAATGTTAGAATTATCAAATATTGACACCATAAAAATGTTATAATTGTATTGTCAGATTGAAACTGGAATATTGTTCTTTATTTGAGCACCACATTACATAAATCATATCGATATATTGTAAGAGAATGTAACGGAGATTCCTAAAATATTGCTATTATAAAGGTACTTTCTCGTACATATCCTCCTGTAAGTTACTTACAACACTTACTGCTTGAACATATTTAGTGTTTCCGCGTAACATATTATCAAGTGTTATTTTTCTGTTCATTAATTGTGCAAATTACGACTGCCCAGAATCATTACATAATGTTCAGTTCAATGTGCCTGGAGCTACTACTCACACTATTAAAACCTTTTATTTAAAGACTGCTAATGTAAGTCTGTTTGTCGTACATACAGGGTTACAACTTTTTAATTGTCTAATACAAGTAGAACGATCCATGTCAAACGGATTGGTGTTACCACCATAATTTATTATTCCGTTATTAGAATTTAGCTATCACATCATATTTTTGTTCTAACCTCAAAAAAACTGGTAAAAACCAGTAAAAATGTGCACAAATATACAAGAAAAAAAGAAACCTGCATTTATCTTATACTTCTTCATAAGGAAATGGACTCGCTGAATCCAAATGCACATCCAGAATTAAACTGGCACGTCTCAGCTGTTCTAACTTCAAAAATATCGATCACAAATCAATATTTTTTAAAAAATTTTTAAATAAATTCAACCGATTTACGCCAAATTTAGCATACGGGGGTTTTTGAGGTTGCTGATTACGAAGTCAGATCTGCAAAATTCAAAACCGTGGGTCCAATATGGCGGACGATATTTTCGAAAATCAACCGCTCTACGTCAAATTTGTATACGCGGATTTTCGGAGTTGCTGATCACAAATATGGGGTCAGAATTAAAATGTTTTGACGGGCCCAAGATGGATATACCTTCTTGGCTCAAATCTTCAATCAATATTTGCCCATCACTCTTCAGTCTCCAGCAAAGCGCTGAAGCAGCCTTAAAAAAATGAATATTTTTACCAGCAGTATTTTTTTTTCTGAGATCGAAACCTCTTAGTTCGCATTGTGTTCCAGTGCAGGTGGGCTAATATGCATTTGACATTACTAGAAACAAGTGTTTTTCATTTGTAACTGATTAGTTACTTTATTTAAAATTGTAACATTGTATCAGAAATAATAAATTGGAGCATTTTTCATTTCTGTAAATGTTTGTACTTTGCCCACATTCCTATGAATTTTCTGCATTCTTCTAAAATGTAGTGAAATGTTGGCAAAATGTAAACATTCAGAGAAATAAGCTAATGATTATGTTTGTTTGTTATTCCTTATATTGATATAGAACAAAAGAGAAACGAAAAAAAATTAATGGTACTTATTAGTTTTTTGAAAAAAATATATCAGATGTAAAGCATCTTCTTTGCCATAATTAACCAGGAACCATGGAAAACTTCCAGAAATCACTCACCAAAAGTCCGTAAACCGTTAAGTTTGAATATTGAGATTGAAGGATTCCCATAAACATTTGGGGTGTTCTTAAATCATGCCTCGCTACTGAGCTGCAATCTCTATTTCCTTTCAGTCCTGAAATATCTGCCGCCTCTACGTCAGGGGAAAGGGACGAGACGGGGCGTGACGGTGGTCGCTGTCTATCAAATTGAGCGGGGTTATGAAGAACCATCAATTTTATTATTTGTAGGAATGATAGACGCTGATATCTCTAACCTTCAGCGGTCGTAAATTATATAGTTTCTTCAAATGGGCCACCAGAATGTCTTCTATTAGGTTTAGGGTGGGAAAAGGGACTGGGTGATATATACTGCACGACTTACTTTAATGCGCACCAGCCGCATCAAATATTAAGATTATAGAATATTCAAATATTTATAAAATCGCAGGTTTAGTTCAGAAATTAGAGACTTGTGATTTATTTTTTTTATATAATGGACGATGTTTCCTCAATGTAAAATTAATAACTTATCAGTATCCTGAAAAATCTGAAAAAATTATCTTCACTTCTTTCGAGTTACTTTTTATATCATTCTACATACCCTTCCACGCATAAAGTGCAATAAAATGTCTACTAATAATTTTTTCACGTTCAAATTCTAATTTGACTGAAGTAAAATTAAAACCATATACTTTGTGTCAAGACAAATAAACAACAAACAAACATACAAAGCTTTATTTAATTGTATACCTTCAGAAACAACAGAGTTATTAATGAAAACCTTGTTTATCCATTATATGTACACCCTGCATTGTGAAAAATAGACACCATTATTTCACCACTACTGTTGCCGTCATCCAATATCTGTAGCAGAATCTATGCGAACTCATTGCTTTTATTACCTATAACATACCAGCGAATATGTTTTGTGAACTGTGATTTTCTACTGTTCTTTTAAGTTTCCCGGGTGTTATTTTTATTAGCGGTTTGTGTTTTATTACAACTGAACTAATTTTGCTTGAACCCTAAAATCCACTAATCAGAAAGAAAGCACACTTGAAGTAGTATGAGATGGAAAGTAGACACCAAGTAACTAGTAAATGTACATACAGGGTCGGAAAGTCCCCATGGTTCATCGGCCGTTACGTGAAAGCGATAAAGTAAGTCATAGAAATCCGTACGATAAACAAGGATGGCTGTAATGAAGGCGTCTCATAGTCACCACCTGTTTCGCCGTTCCACAAATAAGATCCACTTCCACTTGTAATTCAGCGACCGATGGTCATCTTTGTTTTCGTCGTCTGCCTTTTCTGTAATAGATGTCACTACTTACACAATTCCCACTTCGTATTCCGATATGTTAATACAATCCGTTAACAGAGGGCAGCTCTAAGGTAAGGCGCAGCCCTAGAAAGAGTGATGCCAGATCTACGGATTTTTTCGGAATTGAGGAAATAGAGAATTTTGCTTTATTTCTTGGGATTTTTAAATCATTTTAAAAAGTATACTTAAATAACAACTAAATGAACTTTAAATACAGCTGAGCACTATACTCCATTTGAATTATTTCTCAGTAGGGAAACAAGGTCACTAGGTTTACAAACAGAGGTATCTACTAGCTACTGTAAAAAGTTTTCTTTGTTACGCGTTGTGCTGCCCTCTGTTAACGAATTGTATTAACATATCGGAATACCGAAGTCGAAATTGTATAAGTAGCGTAGACATCTATTAAAGAAAAGCCAAACTACGAAAACAAAGATGACCACCGGTCGCTGAATTACAAGTGGAAGTGGATCTTATTTGTGGAAGGGCGAAACGGGCGGTGACCATGAGACGCCTTCATTATAGCCATCCTTCTCTATCGCACGAATTTCTATGACTCACTTTATCGCTCTCACGTAACGGCCGATGAACCATGGGGACTTTCAGACCCTGTATAATCTGGAGAGGAAGTAAACATTTGATTATAAATCAACGTAAAAGGCATTGAAGTTTTTAATTTGCTTTTATTTTTGTCACCATCACCAGATTGCATTACTGTCTCATTTTCAGTTTTCCTTTTATCCTCATTGTCTTGTGTTCAGTTTCAACTTCAGAAATCCAATAAATGATTCATTTATTGGTATTTACTGTATTAACTGCTCCAGTGAATATACATGCAACAAAAAATATAAACACATTAAAAAATGACGTTATTTTATTAAAAATGTCATATTTGCAACTATCTTTATATATTCTTAAAAGCATAAACATTTTACCATAAACATTCTGAAACTTAATATCTAATACTCGCATACTATTACGTTTATGTTCATCTACCGGAGACTGGTCTGGTGCTTTCACTTTATTCTTTTTTATTAAAAAAGTATATTCAGACAAAAATGTCAGTTCTAACAAAGATGTAAAGTAAATAGGCATAAGGTTTTGCATCTCTTTGATGCTAATTTTTAAATCTGGTAAATTATACCTACACACTCCAGGTCCTAAGCGTGCAACAAAAAGGTATATAAACACACAGATTGCGAGGTTTATTGTACTATATATACCCTAATAACGTCGCGAGCCAGAAAGATTATTACAAATTTTATTAAACCGTTCCTCTACAACGCATTGTTGAACTTCCGTCCGTCTGCGACACGTCCTTTTGTTTGCCTTCATTTACATTTTTATCTGCGGTCCAGGAATTCAATTTCATTTTCTCAATACGCTGCTGTGCGGGTCTTAAGACATGGTAAAGCTTTGCTATCTTTTTTATCGACGAAACCAGTCAAAAAGGAAAAAACTCTAATGGAAAGCCAGAGTTGTTGTCTAAGCTAGGCTTCGATAAAATACGAGAGTCGACCAATAGAGGATAAAGGAAATAAATGATTGTTGTGAATTTGAAGTGGACTGTATTTTTCTTGTCCGATGTCTTTGAATTAAATAAATGATTAAATGATTTAATTCTTATATTACAGTTTGCTTTTTACAAAGTTTTGGAGTGAACTGCACTCTGTAATGTCTGTGTTGTGAGTGTCCCTAGATAAGAGATATACAGGGTAGCCCATAGAAAACGTACCGCAAGGCATTACAGGGTAGTAATGAACTTTTCGGCAAAATCCAAAAACAGGTAAAGTTTACTTCTGAGGGGAACAATTTTTGGCGCAAAAAGCATATTTTGTTATGCTTTTTGAGCCAAAAGTTGTCCCCCTCAGAAACAAATTTGACCTGTATTTGGATTTTGCCGAAAAGTTCTTTACTACCCTATAATGCCTTGCGGTCGTTTTCGATGGGCTACCCTGTATACAAATATGCATGGTAAATGTCTGTCAACGGGTGACGCCTCGACTCCCTAACACCGTTCTCACTACTCTTACCACACGTCACTTCGTAACATACATCTCCCCTTGAAAGTACTTGCTTTCAACGCACTTAATTCACAATTGGCAATGGACAAACTTTAGCATAGGATCGTTTGACATTCCCAGAAGCAGTACGAATTGTAGCCACTCGGCTGATGTTGTCTGGTCCTGAATGCAGTTGAATAACACGTCCAAGTTTCCATCGTTGTGGTGGAGAGTTTTCTTTGATGATGACCATGGAACCTAACTGCAGTTCTCCTTGGGTTTCCTTCCAGCGGCTTCGTTGCTGCAATTCTGATACATATTCTTTCTGCCATCTGGTTTAAAAGTTTTGACGCAATTTGGCTAGTAGTTGGAAGCGAGATAGTCTTCCATTGGGAATTTTTTCGTAATTGTCATCAGGAATTGAAGTTAGTGATCTCCCAATCAAAAAATGAGCCGGGGTTAAAGGAGAAAATTTTATATCCCATGATGTTAGGACTTTTTTAGCCAATCTAACCACGATAACGGCTCCGCATAATTCTAGCCGTGGTAGTGTGATTGTTTTTAATGGAGCCACTCGCGTTTTAGCGCATAGTAAACGTACTAATATATCTCCGTTTGCGTTTATGGATCGGATAAAATTCGCCCCTCCATATGCACTTTCGGATGCATCTGAAAAACAATGAAGTTGAATATTTACGTAATTTTCACACATGACGTGTCGATTTATTTTTACTTCAATAATTGAATGTAATAGTGCTTGAAATTTCGTCCACGCTCTATTCAATTGCTCTGGCAGAGCTTTATCCCAAGTTACTTTCTGCAGCCATAGTTGTTGTAGCATTATCTTAGCAGTTATGATACATGGACTTAAAAAACCCAATGGGTCAAAAATCTGCGCAATGCTTGCATCGTTACATTTTTATTACTTGAAATTTTGTTTGTTGAATAAATTAAATTTTCGGATTGACAGTTCCATAAAAGTCCCAATGTTTTTGTTTTCTCGTTAGAACCCAAGTTTATCATACTCGCTAATTGTCTATCATTTTTTACATGTTTTAGTACCCTCTGCCGCTTGATCAATTGTGTCCGCCCCCGAGAGCAAGTCGTCGACATAGAAGTCGCGTTCAATAATTTTGGCTATGTCGGGTTTCATGTCTTTGAATTCTAACGCTAATAGATGGTATGCACCTAATCGCTAAATAAGAAGCAGCATCTGTGCTATATGTCACGGTACTAAGTTCATAAGTATTTAATTTATCATGCGGATGCTTCCGCCACAATATTCGTTACAATGGTGTTTGTTTTGGGTTTAAAAAATCTGGCCCTACATTTTTTTCAACGTCCGCGGAGATGACAAACAAGTGTTTCCTAAAATGCAATAGAATTGATAGAGGGTCATCCTGAATAGTAGGACCAACCATTTGTAAATCATTTAGAGATTGATGAGGTAGGTAGTAACAAATTCCTGCATTATTTTTATCAACTTTGATTGCTTGGTTGGTCTAGCTAATAAAACCTTTTTTTCGCCATATTAAATAAGTTGCCGAGTTTTTCTAATGAACCCTTAAAGGGAATTGAAACAATGAATCTGCCTGAAGAGTCTCGTTTTATATTTTCCTTAAAATGTTTTTCGCATAAAGGCCCCCGCACAAACCTTATGGAAAATGGTTCCCGGTCAAATTCGTTCAAACTGGGATATTGTTGTTCTTGATGTGCTGATCAAAAGTTCCAATGGGCACGAGGTCCAAAAACTCAAAGTTTTCGAGATAGAGAGCGTCAAAGTTACGGTAATTAGGTATATTCGCCGTTCTCGTTGACACGATGTCGATGGTTAATTCCCTCTCTCCTCTCCATCTATGTTGTAAGTGTAGTTGGCGTTCACATATACACACACACACACACACAACACGCACGCACGCACGCACGCACCCACCCACACACACACACACACACACACACACACGCACACACGCACACGCCCACCCGCACACGCACGCGCACGCACACACACACACACACACACACACACACACACACACACACACACACACACACACACACACACACACACACACACACACACACACACACACACACACACACACACACACACACACACACACACACACACACACACACACACACACACACACACACACACACACACACACACACACACACACACACACACACACACACACACACACACACACACACACACACACACACACACACACACACACACACACACACACACACACACACACACACACACACACACACACACACACACACACACACACACACACACACACACACACACACACACACACACACACACACACACACACACACACACACACACACACACACACACACACACACACACACACACACACACACACACACACACACACACACACACACACACACACACACACACACACACACACACACACACACACACACACACACACACACACACACACACACACACACACACACACACACACACACACACACACACACACACACACACACACACACACACACACACACACACACACACACACACACACACACACACACACACACACACACACACACACACACACACACACACACACACACACACACACACACACACACACACACACACACACACACACACACACACACACACACACACACACACACACACACACACACACACACACACANGTATATACCAGGTGTCTCAGTAGTATCTGTATATAAACTTGAAATTTTGTGCATCTGATGTACACCTAATCTTCTTTAAATTAAGCCTAATATTAAAATTCTTTCACTTCTGGTTTAACCGGAAATGACCATAACGTTTTTATTTTAAATGACACCCTGTACTATATTTTTCTTAAAATTTGAATTCTGCAAAGAAATTGCGTTCCTATGACACTTATTACACTTGGTATTTAGACTTCAAAACAGAAGCGAAATTGCATTTTAAATGTTTCCAAAATTATGAAAAGATGAAAAGCATGTGCATTGTTTTGGATTTAAATTTTAAAATAGTAAAGATAGACTTTCCAAAATTTGCATTTTGGATAATCTGAAAAATAATTTACAAATATTTTATTAAAAGTGAAATAATAATAAATTAATTACAAAAAAATGTTACAACTTTTGTTATTGGAGTTTACAGGGCGGTTTTTGATATTTTGAGCTCTACCGGCTAAGCTGTTAATTTTTAAAGTTTAATATTTAAAAAACGGCCGAAATTTGGTATAGGGAGTGTTATATAGAAAATACGTAGAATTTTCTATAGAATTAAAAAATATAATAGGGTGTTTCGTATAAAAAAATAAGTTAGGTAGGTACTGTCTTTTTATGAATTCCGATGTTCAATTGTTTTCTTTGATATGCTAAAATTAAACTTAAATATCGTCCCTACAACTTTAGTCGCTAGAGCATTGTAAAAATATAAAAAACCACCCTGTACAAAGGTTTGTACAATCACAATTTTGGAAAAATGTTAATACAGAAAAGTCTTAATACAAAGTGTAATACTTCATGGGAAAGGAAATTGTACAATTCAAAATTTAAGAAAAATATAGTGTCATTTAAAAAAAAAGTTAAGGTCGTTTCCGGGTAAGCTGGAAGTGAAACAATTTTAATATTTGGTTCATTTTAAAGAGATTTAGGTGTATATCCGATTTTCAAAATTTCAAATTCCATTGGAACAATACAACTGAGACACCTGTATAATATCTTCTAATATTTTGCAAAAACTATTGTCAACTTATTTGTCTCTTATGGTTTCCATATTGTATTTTTCAAGACAGAAGTTACTGGATTAAAGAAAATTTAATCAGAAATATTTGAATTTTTTATTTGCACTAGAAACTTAAATCGAGCTATTACAAATTACTAATAAAGACCACGACAACAACAAAAACTAAACTATGTTCATGAACTCCATTTAAATTTTGGAGACTTCTGTAAGTCCACATTAATCCTGTCAGTCCCCACAAGCATAGCATCGACAGAGCTCATGTCCCCACAATGGGCGGAAAATTCACTAGTTTATGTAACCGTGTAATAAATTGCTTAGAGAGTCCTCACAACTTGATGGTGTTTATGTATTGTGGGGACCTTCACTCACACCTGTAACAAACCCTCATAGTCTATGTACAATTATTAAGGGGACATTTCATAAAATTTTTATAGAAAGAAACGTCGTAGTTTACATTTTGATAGGTTTTAAATTGGATGGACTTGTGTAAGTCCACATAATCCTGTCAGTCCCCACAAGCATAGCATCAACAGTGCTCATGTCCCCACAATGGGCGGAAAACCTACATCAATTCACTGGTTTGTGTATCTGTGTGATAAATTACGGGGACAGTCCTCACAAAACGGGTGTGTGATATTCGCAATGTGTAAAAAATTATATAAAATGTTAATATTATGTTTTCGACCAGATAAAAATAAGCTGTTTTTAAGACATAAGCATATACCTAAAATTGATTTCTGGATCCCTGAAAAATTCAATTGATAATAATGTCTTGTATTGTGTCTAGTTATTCATTAATTTAATGCTTAAGGATAATTTATTTTCTCAAAATATTTTTTTATCATTAAAACCTAACTAACAGCAAAATAGCTTTTGTTTAATTGGATCTAGTACAAAACTTTTATGTGCCATTTTTTTGTAAGACTTAAATAGTAAGAGTTACCTAATAAAAGTTAGGTAGGTACGCGTTATTTCAATATCGTGTTTGCGTTTAAAATTCAGGGATTGATTTATCACAATAACGCGTCGCTATCAATTTAAAATATATTTCAATAATTTCTTGCTAAACCAATAATTTTAGATAAAAACCAAACAATTCTTGACTGATTTTTATTGTAATAATAATAATATTTTGTAAAGAATTAGGAGCTCTTTAAATATATATTAACTGTCTGCTAATTGTCACGTTTTGTATTTTAAATTGAAAAGATTATTGTGTGAAATTTTGGTATTCTCCATGACATTGTTATGTTATTAAGAGTTCCTACATATCGGATAAAAAAAAATCAAAATTTTTGCTGGCGCTTAATTCATTATAAAGGACTAAATTAGCTAAATATGGAAAACTCGTCATGTGAATATGTAACTACATATGTTTATAAATTGAAATTCAAACTTACTCCGGTTGACTTATCTACTAGAACTAGGACTCGAAAAGATTGTGAAAAATGAAAATATGTGAATAATTATTACATGTATATTGTTAGTAAAATTCGATAAGCAGTTTTGAATATATTAGTGTCTGTTTTTATTTAAATTTTAAGTTTAGATGCTCAATTTGAATCCTGTAGTAGACATCTAACTGCCGGTTTGATAATCAAACTAACTAACTATAGTATCAAAGTTAAAATTATAGAGCCCTGACTTTCAAAATTCATTGCTCTAAAAATATCCAACGAATTTCAATCGCACTATAGAAAATTTATTTCTATACATTCCCATAATTTTCCAACACGTTAATTTATTACTTTAAGTTTATGTTTGGCCCCTCATTAGTTTTAGAAATATGAGCTTTCAAAATCAGGGCTTTATACTTTTTACTTTGATAGTAATTGAAAAGTTTAAGGGCACATATCTCGAAAATGATTACCCGTAGGAACACTTTTGCAAGACATGTCTGTTTGCGTCAAGCAGATGGAACAAAAGGGAACAAAATATATAGAACAGATGGATATACGGGGTAAAAAAAATACGAAGCACTAATGACATAAAAGATGCAGTATACGGCGCCCCCTACAAGCAATAGAAAAACTATGATAAAATTTGAATTCGTTATATTAAGATACTCGCTTCTCCAAATGTTGTCCAAATACCTACCCTTGATTTTTGAGGAAGTTTTTACATAAATTTTAAAGTTAACACGCTTTATCATCGTTAATAACAACTTTCAGACTAAGGTAAGCTAAATCGTAGTATTATTTTTATATAAAAAACCTACTCTTTCTCTGCGTCCCATTAATTTCGGGACATCATTTATACATTTTATTTATTTTTATAAATTATGTAATTATTTCGGACTAATGGTCTTCATCGGGATGGTAATACTGATATTCATAATCTGCAAATATAATTGTATTATTATTAATTATGTAGTAACCAAATCAAAACATATAACAGATAAATTATTCTATCACCTCACGCCGCCGTATTTTTATTTAAAATTGGTTTTATCTAACTTTTTCTGCATCTCTTAATACCTACTGTTTTCTGAAAGCCAATATTATAGGTACAATGACACATTTCATATACCTATATGTATTTAAGCATATCATTGAGACCCCACAATAAGAAACTGCAACGTCACACACATACCATGCTCTAAGTAGATAAGTATCCCATAATCGTACTTTAAAACATAAATCTCGGCAAGTAGTATGTGGCAACGCCGCATATTGTAGTTCAATAACTCCGCGCAGTGTCGATGAGGGCGCTGCTGTACAGATACTCAGAAGTGCACACACGGTCCACATAAATTGGGCAAGACTACCACACAAATTTTGCATGTAGCAAAATTATGATTGAGGGGACATTTTTAGAAGTTGTTATTTTTATATAAAAGGGACCTCATAGATTACGTTTAGATAGGTTTTAAATTGTGGGGACTTGTGTAAGTCCACACAATCCTGTCAGTCCCCATAAGTATAGCACCATTAGTGCCCATGTCCCCACAATGGGCGGAAAACCTACGCACACACACACACCCACACGCACACGCACACCCGCACCCGCACACGCACCCGCACACGCACACACACACACACACACGCACACACACACACACACACACACGCACACGCGCACGCACGCACATAAACATAATCTGAGATGAAATATATTAAAAATTATTTATAGCAGGATAGATAGTACAATCATGAACTTAAAAAAGGGATGTATTTCAATAAAATAAGCAACAAAAATTGTAAATGATTGACTATTCACGAGAAAACGCCACAGCTGTCAAAGTTATAACATAATTGGAATTTGCATATTCAATTATGTAAATATACTCATGTTATACAATTAAGTTGCACAGAACATCACAGAACAATGCCACAATGGTAAAAATCAAATATAAGTTCTGGCATGAGCAGATTTAATCGTTATTGTGAAATTTTGACATATATGTTCGAGTCATGCAATAAAACTAATAGATAAATGAAACATAGTGTACCTGAATGTAGAATTTATGTGGAATCAAACCTATACTTCGGTGAAATTATTTATGTAACATATTAGTTTTGACAGTTATTGTTCCGTTAAATTCTTGAAAATTTCTTAGTGTAAAAATGTTTCTAGACTACAAAAGCATATGTGTAGTATATAAGAGACCCTCATCATTCCATTTAATGTGTTAATATTCCAACCAAAGGTCAAGTTGTTGTTTAGACTGCAAAAATATTTGTCGGAGCGGGGTGTTAAAAAACTTTTGTTAGCTTGTATCTGAAAAAATGCATAAAGACTATGTAAAAGGTGTTGTATAGACAGTACTAAAGGCATAGACATGCTGGAAATTAGTCCATGCAGTAAAATATAGGTGAATTTAGTAAAATTATGCAACATTCTGACATAATCTTCAACTTAACCTAGAAAGGTGTAGTTAGTGTCAAAAGACGCATAAAAATGCAAAGAATTTGAAAATGAATAGTTCATGCATCCCAAATTAATTTAAAAGTCAGTATTTGTAAAATTAAATTTCCAAAATTACATTTATTTCGTTGCTATAGAAACAGTCAATTGTTTTACACTTCCAATAAAAGCAATTTTTGGGCTCTAGGCAGCCAGTCTACCATGTTCGTCTGTAGCGGTTACATCGAAAGTTTTGCTCCTAAAAAACAAGTGCAAGTTGTTATTTTCAACAAATTATAAAAGTTTGCATACTCACGTAGTCACCTTGGGAAAAAAGTCAAAGTGTATTTGACTGTCACAAATCCGAATGGTACATTTATGGGAACTACATTAGCTCGAAAATACATTCAGCCGACTTCACAAGTATCAGATACAACTACAACAAATTCTGGATTCTGGATAAATTTATAAAACTTTAACACAAAATAGTGACCAGTGAAATTTAAAAAAATAGTGCAGTGTGTTTCCACTTGGAAAAGTTCTGGTGACAGTTCCTGGGATACTTCGGCAGTTCTCGCGACGAAACGTGGAAGCAGCGAGGGAACAGCGCGTCCACATACTACGAAACCAGCAACACAGCCCATTCACCAGTTCAAGGAGTTATTTATATGTAAGTGTCGACACACATAAAAAGCAAATTTGCAATATATATATATATANCCATTTTAAAATTTAATTGTTAAAAATGTAGAGGAGAATTTTTTATTTTGTTTGTAATCTTTCTTTTTTTCCCTTATTTTAAAATAAGCTTCAATTTGCATTTTAATTGGAAATTTGTTATAAATAGTGTTAATTTAGAAAACTTCAATGCTGATGTGAAGATACGATGACACTGCCATGAGAAACAAAACGCGATAATTTGAGCAAGTTGTACGCCTGGTGGCGAATTTTTGTAAAATTGAAAAACAAGAGACATCTAGGAGATTTATTGGGGACCAGGAATGAAATAGTATAGAAAACGTAAGTTCAAAAATTGGATTTATTAAACAGATTTGTGAATAAATAAATTAAAATATTGAAAATAATTACGTTTATTTAATTAAATTATAATATATTTGACTCAAATTTTTAATATCAGTTTTGTCATTAATACTACTTTTTAATATGAATCAATTCTTGAATTAGTCTTTTGTTGTAATTTGGTTCTTTTACTAAAATTTTAGTTTGATCAAAATTAAATGAGTTTTTTATCTTTTATATGTTTATTAAGATCTGTTGAGCAGTTTTTTGTATATTTATGACCTTTTAATCGGTTTTCTAGATTTTGTGAAGTCGTACCTATATATTGACCATTGCAATCATTACATGGAATAGAGCAAGGGTCGGCAACTGGCGGACCTCGGTCCAGGTCCGGACCGCGGAAGGTAAAATACTGGACCGCCAAAAATTTTTTTAAAATATAAATTACCCAAATAAATTATTTAAAAAATATTTTTTTACGTTTGAGTGCCACCCTTATAATTTGTTCTAGTATTTTACAATTGGGACTGATTTGAGTTCTTAATGCAAATGAAAATAAAAAATTAGTAAGAAATATGAATTTTTTTCTGGACCTCGTTAAAAAATTTCAAAAGTATCCGGACCCCACCTAAAATTACTTGCCGACCCCTGGAATAGAGTATACAACATGTGAATTTTTTAAGACAGGAGTTTTACTTTTCAGAGGCGGAATAATTTTTTTAATTGGTTAAATGATTTATGAACAACAGAAATATTGTATTTGGATAAAATAAATGCAATATATTGAGAATTTACAGAGATTTGATCAGAGACTATGGTTTCTTTTTTTCTTGATTTATTATAGAAAGTAAAAATTCTTTGTTTAATAATTTTATTAAAAAACTTGGGTGGATAATTGTTATTTTGTAATATATTTTTAATTTTTTTGACGATTTTAGGTCGGTAAATAGGACTGGTTAAGTTCAATGCTCTATTAATTAAACCAATGACTACACTTTTTTTTGTGTGTTATAGGATGATGAGAATTAAAATTTAAATATCTACCGGATGAAGTAGGTTTTGTGTACCATTTAGTTAAAATTTTGCTGTTTATGCGGATTAAGGTTAAATCAAGAAAATATTAATTTTGTTATTGTTTTCAATTTCAATAGTGAATTGTAATTTGGGATGGAAACTGTTAAATGCATTTAAAATACTGTCAATTTTATCATCGGGAAGTGCGATAATGCAATCATCAACATCGCTTTTGAAAAATAATATATCAAAATTTAAATTATTAATAACTTCTTCCAAAACTTCCATAGTTAATTGTGCTATTGTTGAAGAAATTGGTACTCCCATTGCACAGCTTTCTATTTGTTGGTAGAAATCATTTTTATATTGAAAAAAATTAGTAGTTAGAGTAAGTTTAATACCAGTTAAGAATTCATTTAAAGGTAAAGTAGTATGATCTTGTAAAACGTTCCATTTTTTTGTAATTATTTTGATTACTAGATCTATAGGAATATTTGTATATAATGATGTTACATCTAATGAAATTAATCTGTAATTAGTAGGAAACTGAACTGTGTCAATAAAATTTTTAAAACAAAAAGAATCTTGTATGTAATAATCATTTTGACAAATAATTTTTGAAATAACTTCTGCTAAAAACTTTGATTAATTATATAAAGGTGACTGAATACTAGAAACAATTGGACGTAAAGGAATGTTAGTTTTGTGTAATTTTGGGAGACCATATATTTTTGGGGGTTGTGCATTATGGATCAACAATCTCTTAGTTTAATGCTCATCCATAAACTTACTTTTTTGCCATCTTTTGATTAAAATATTGTTTTTATTTTGAAAATTATTTGTTGGATTTGAATTTATTTTTTTATATGTCATTTAGTAAATTTAACATTTTTAAGTTATAATCAGAAGTATTAATTACGACAGTTTTATTACTTTTATCAGGTTTAAGGATAGTAATTTGTGGATTTTCTTTAATAAAATGGCGAGTTTTGTTTATGTTTTTTAAAATTTGTTTCCGAGTGTTATTTAATTTTGTTTTATTATGTTTATTATGGTTTTTATAGATAGTGATTGCATTAATAACACGAGCTCTAATTGTATTTTTTATCATCTTCTGCCTTATTTTGAATAGCATATATATATACAGGGTGTCCCCAGTTCGGGTTGCCTATACCTGCAATGGATACAAAACTTCAATTGTCAAAAAAAATCATTCTTCATAAAAATTTTTGCTTGTCCAGAAGCCCTTGGCAAGATAGTCATTTGTTCAATTTAATGTACAGGGTGTTAAAAAATTTGGAAAAGGTAAAAATAGTGAAGAGTAAAGTACCTTAAATCTTAACGCTACGTGAAAAAGTAATGGGAAAAAGTTGCTTGGAATTAAATTTTATGTTTAAATATGGAAGAATGGCCTTCTAGTTAATACTCGACATTCTGGGATATTCTAGGACCCTACTTATTTTATAATACTTTCGGAGAAGCCATTCTATTTAAAAAATATTGCTTTATTGAAAAACAGATACACATGTTTGCATATTAATAATTTATTTTTTATACAGGGGGATCAAAAACCTCAAATAGCAAATTTAAATCAATATACGTACCTGGAGATGCTAGACACGTTTTTCTGGCCAGAATTAGAAGAACATTTAGAATATAGACAAAAAGCGTATTTCCAACAAGATGGATGTCCCGCTCACTCAACAATTCTAGTCGGCAATTGGTTTAACAGAAAATTTCGTGAGAAGTGGATAGGAAGATATGGTCCTATTTGTTGGCCAGCAAGGTCCCCTGACTTGTCGCCGCTTGATTATTTTCTTTGGGGCTTCTTGAAAGAAAGAGTGTACAGAGAACCAGTGCAACACAATGTTGATTTCTTGAAAAGCAGGATAAGCTAGCTTTTCAGTGCACTATTATGGTACCCTATTCCTCGGGCTTATTTATATGATCCTGGTTGCACCGTCTTGTCCAGCCTGGATCTTTCCAGAGGACTACTCAAGGATGTCAAGAACAAATTTGGCCGCTGGAACACCTTTCCTTTTGCACTTATCTTAGGTTGTGCTCCTACTGTCTCGTCCGGTCTGGATCTCCCAGAGGAATTTTCAGTGATGTCAATACAAATTTGGCCTCTGTAAATGTGAGTATAATGTTTAATTAATTACCCTTTTCCCCTCTTTTTAATTAAATTTATTTTCTTTTACGTACTGTTTCCTCTTCCTTTCATAAAAAATTCGTAACTAAGTATTTTTTTCTTCATTCCATTGTTCATCCCGTGATACTTGATGTCCTTATTTTGTTAAGGTCCCTACACCATATTTTCAATTTTTTTGTTGGGTTTTACTCGTTGCACTCCACTATACTTCACTGTTATAATTTACTCAATTTACAATATTTGTTCTTAATTACAATTTTATTATGATATTTATTTCAGTTCTGTCAACATGTGAAGCTATCTTTACTATGACTTGTATGTCATTTTAACTTATTGATATTTAAAATTTTATCTCAAATGATTATATCTATTTGAATTACAATCATTGGAGTTTTTTTAGATGTACTAAATAAAATTTGGAATTTTAGCTTTATTGTGTAATGCTAAATTTATTCTTGTTTTTAGTTATGTACTCTGTGATAAAAAATTGTCAGGCACAATATTTGATCGAGAACTTGGGTCTAGTTTAAATTTAATTTTATAATAACATCTATTTCTACATTTTATCATTATAATTTAGTAATCTCTCATATCATATTAACAATTTCCTTCTTTTACAATATTAAATAATTTCATTTTTATACTCAATTATGTTTGTACAATGTATTTTTAACTTATCAGTTCCTTATAACAAATTGAGTTCACTACAAGGGTGACCCAAAAAATCTTTTTTTCCTCTCGCTTGTGAAAATATGTTAGTTCATCATGTTTTAAGAGCCCCCTTAAAATATCAGTTCAAAAAAAATTTTTCTAGAGGTCGCTCAAGATTTTGAAAAATTTCCAAAATCGACAAAAATTTATTTTTTTTTTAAATTTTTTTCGTTATTTTATCATTTTGTAGATTGAAAAAAATCAGGATTCTGAAAATTTCAAATAGATATTTTAATTTCTAAAGGTCACATAATTATTTTAACTTTAAAGGTAGTGTAGGTAGCTAAAATATTTTCGAGCGACCTCTAAAAATAAATATGAACGAACTAAAATTTTTTTTATTAAATTTTATGAACAAATGAATAGAAATAAATCACGAGACTTAAAAAATTTCTCAAGGCATGGTTTACTACCGTACTGTGAGTATCAAATATTTATAATTTTTTAATTTTTTAAAATTTAAGTGTCTCGTGATTTATTTCTAATCTTTTGTTCATCAAATTCAATAAAAAAAATTATTAGTGCACTATCAACGTTGCCAATTGCTTTTAAATCAATCTACATTATGGGCTGTGACAATGAAAAATAATTTAATAAGACAGATTGCTTTTGTATAACTTGGCAAGGTGTTCTTTTAAAGCCACCACATATTTTTGATGTCACTGTGATCGAAGCGCTGAATATTAAAAACAAAACATTCTATAGTTTCTAAAAAAACAACAATTTTTAAATAATTTATTAAATATTAACTAATATTGGTACAGTATACGTTACTAATTGTAAATATTTTTTTTTAATCAACGGTTAGACAACAAAACCAATTAAAAATAATTTTGTGAAAACAGATTAATTTAATATTACAACGACTGTTCTTTTAAAATCGCCATATTTTTTTTCTTAATGTCCTCGCACCTGATCTAAATTGGGAATGGCAAAAAACTGCACTGTTTCATTTGGTTACATATTTGTTTAGTCTTCGACCTCATCGGTTTGGGAAGAATATAGATATAGTGCCTTTATGTGGTGTAAATGTATAATCCTATAAAGTTATTTACTTCAGTGTTCAGTGACGATGCAATGAAATTTTGTGTTTAATTTCAAGTTTTTGTATATTATGAAAAAGCACGTATACGAATCAAGAAAGAGTTGATATGGTTAGAGCCGCCCACTTTTTGTCAGAAGCAAAGAAGACGCCAATTTATAAATACCAAATAAGAAAATGTTTGTCAGATTGGTTCAATATTTAAGAGACTATGGGATCTTTGAACCAGATATTTTAAACGCTGTGACAAAGGTTCCTGGTACCAGTACTGGAAGATTTGTCACAAAATTGTAAGTGTTATGTCATAAAAATCATGTGATTATTTATTTATTTTTGTGTATTTCAATTATCATTATTGATTACTGCCTGAGTTTGCTGCTAGGTTACTTGTTAAATACTTTTTCATAGTTTACTTTAGAAAAGAATTAAACTTTAGTTTTTGTGGGATGGAAGAGCTCGAGGCAAACACCCACTCAACAAAAGTAACGTGCCAAACCTAATGGCGAGTGGTGCGGAAATGTCTTTTCCATTAAAAAATTGAAAAATAAACATTGATACATGTTTCTAAAGGTCAAAGGAAGCCTCTGTAAAAATATGACTCCAACTCAATGTTACACTCTCTGTATAGGTATATCAGACTTAAAAGACAAAGTTATAAATACTGTTCTTTGACATCTCGACATTGATATACCTTCAAAGTGTTATCAAAGAACTAAACAAATACCTATAGGGAATTGGTTTATATCTGGGTTAGATTTAAAACACCTCACCCTCGCCTTTGCCTTTAAACTCTTAAAAGTACTTAGTGATATGATATTTGGAAAAACGTTTACTTTGATTACCATCGAGGAACTATTTTAAGTATTTCTCACACTGAAAAACTGGTTAAAGTAAATGACTTTGCAGCTCTATAGCTCCACAGAAAACTTTGTTCAGAAGCAATTCTGAATTCAGATATAAATTGAAAAAAGTCTACTACTTTCTTGCAGTTTTATAGACATCGCTGTGACATACAAACCGGACCTTTAACGTCTTTATGTCAATATTGAGACAAGCATGAATGGTAATAGAATAAACCAGAATAAGATAATTCATTCTGTCTTTGTATACAAGTCACAGATTTTGGAATGTGCATTTTTCAGTCCCATTAATATTCCACAATGTAATATTTTCTATAACCAAGAATAAGGTTGACAGAAGAACTTAATACACTAATGGAAAAATCTTGCTTGAAAGTATTAAGAAAATTTTGTTTTTCGAAAATATCAAATATTTACTACTATACAAAGTATTTCTTAAGTAGATGTCAAAAATAGTAGAGGCATTTTTTACAGTTTCATTCCGAAGAGTTGTTTTGTTACTATTTTTAGTATTTTTTTCGATTTATTTCACCGACACTTCCAACAAGTTTTTTACATTAATTTTAAAGCAGAACAAAAAAAATTCAGCTTGTTTGTAAAGAGAATTGAAATAGCTTTAAAATGATGTGCCATTTATAATTAAAAGATGTCCCCCTTGAAAGTAAAATCGACCAGTTTCGGGGTTTTCCGGAAAGACTTGTTGCACTGAAAATATATCAGGTGGACTGTTTTAATTGGGTCACCCTGTATATGTTTTTACTCTTTATTAAGGTACTAAGCTAATTCAAACAAATCCTATCAAATTTAGCAAACAACAATATTTATTTATATTTATTTACTAATGCTAAGAGTGAGCTTGTCAAGTTTGTCACGGATAAATTTGCAAAATTTTCACCATTACCTGATTCACGTACAAAACCGTCTTACTCTCAAATAACAAATAAACAGTCAATGGTTGTCATAAAGCCCAAAAATTCACAACAATCTAATACCCAAACGAAATCCGATATAATGCATAATTTAAATCCATTAGACTTAAATGTACAATTTTCTCAAATAAAAAATACTAAAGATGGTGGAATGATTATTGGCTGCAACAGTCGTGATGATGCATGTAAGTTTAGAGATGAAGCAAATTCGAAATTGTCTGTGAATTATACAGTCAAAGAAGTAAAGAATACTAATCCTGTAGTCAAAATAGTTGGAATGATTGAACAATACACAGAAGAGCAATTACTAAAATATGTGAAATCACAAAATCCTGTATGTTCTGAGTCTAGTATTTGTAGAGTAAAAAAAATTTGGGCTACGAAAAAGAATAATAATTTATATCAGGCACTAATAGAGGTTGATGCTGGAACATTTTGTAAAATTATGGAACAAGGTACATTACTAGTAAACTATGATGTATGTGCAGTTTATGATGGCAACGAAATTAAAATTTGTTACAAGTGTAGTGGACTTAGTCATCACCGACGATCATGTACCAGTAATAAAATTATTTGTCCAAAATGTGCTTCAGAGCATATACTTAATGATTGTCCTGACGACTCTTTACCTAAATGTATTAATTGCGTAAATGCAGGGATATCAGAAAATGATCATTTTGTGTGGAATAAAGATGAATATACAGTATATAAACGAAAACTAGAACATCATAAATCTTCCATATTTTCTGTGAAATAGCAATCACAGATTATTAACTCTATAAACGTATCTGGTACCTCAAATTCTTGTATGCTGTCGATATTATATCATAATGTGCGGGGTCTGAACTCGAAATTAGATAAACTTTTAATCAATGTGAGTGCTACTTTAGATGAATATGACATGTTTGCTATAACTGAAAGCTGGTTAAGAGAAGGAGTATATGAGAATGAATTATTTCCTAGTGATAGATGCACTACTCTTAGTGGAAAGTCAAGAGGTGGAGGGGTAGTTTTAGCTATAAAGAATGTATATATTTCGAGGGAAATTGTTCTAGACTTTAGTGATAAATTGATTGATTACGTTTGTGTAAGAGTAAGTTTAAGTAGTTGTAATTATTTGTACGTCATTTTGATATACTTGGATTCGTCATGTCCTTTTGCAACTGTAAGTAATTTTTTAAATTTTTCGGAAGTTGTACCGTTTTTATATGAAAATAATTTCTTAATTTTAGGTGATTTTAGTATTTCACACAATGAATTAAGTGATCCTTATGTTATTGAGTTTATGAATTTTTTAAATTTTTTCGACTGCATTCAGCATAATAAGATAACTAATTATTTATCCCGTATTTTAGATGTTGTAATCTCGAATTTGTCATGCATTGTAGATCGTAGTGACTTTTGTTTAGTTGATGAGGATTTACATCATCCAACATTGCACGTTAAAGTCGACATCAACACGAACAAATTAAAACAAGTCTCCTCTGCATTCGTACCATCTTATAATTACAAAAAAGCTAATTTTAATTTATTGTATGAATCATTTATGACTGTTGATTGGAGCGAGATAGAAAATTTTTCAAATGTCAATGAGGCAGTCAACTATTTCTATACTATTATATATAATGTTTTTGATATTTGTATACCAAAAACTAAAAAATGTAAAAAGTACCCAGTTTGGTTTAATAAAAAAATAATTTCGGATTTAAAAAAGAAGGACAGCGTTCGCAAAAAAAATACTTAATAACAATTTAATTCATTTGAAGGGTGAATATAATAATCTGAGGGCAAGACTTAAGAATGATATTGATATTGCATACAGAAATTATATAGATGACATCCAAAAAGATATTGCAAGCGACTCAAAATCATTTTGGCAATTCATCAACAACAAAAAAGATTCTATTTTATTTCCTAAAGTTATGTATTTAGATGATTCTGAATTTACGGGCGGAGAAGCAATTGCAAATGCGTTTACTAAACATTTCAGTAGTGTGTATAATGCTGATGCAGAACAAGATAACTCACATATAAATGCAAATCAGTATGTAGAACAAGTAAATTTGGGCGTTATTACAGGTGATGATATACGAGAGGCTGTAAAAA
This sequence comes from Anoplophora glabripennis, assembly GCF_000390285.2. Classification (NCBI taxonomy): domain Eukaryota; kingdom Metazoa; phylum Arthropoda; class Insecta; order Coleoptera; family Cerambycidae; genus Anoplophora; species Anoplophora glabripennis. Next base: position 76,130 of record NW_019417228.1, read on the forward strand.
GTTTAAAAATAAACAAGTCAGTTGGGACTGATAAACTACCTTCCTACATAGTTAAAGGGTGTATTGATTCGTTTATTTATCCTCTTCATTATTTATATAACTTAAGTTTAAAAACTAATGTATTTCCAGAAATATGGAAAGAAGTGCGTATTTGTCCGGTACATAAAAAGGGAAACAAAAGTGATATAAAAAACTATAGACCTATTGCTATTTTGTCGGTACCCGCAAACATTTATGAATCAATTATTTATAAAGTAGTTTATACTTCTGTCTGTCATAGAATATCTATAAATCAACATGTTTTATGAGGAAAAGATCCACTGCTAGTAATTTAATTAATATAAGTCAATATATAAATGAAGCTACGCACGAGGGAAGTCAAGTAGACGTAATTTATACTGACTTTCAGAAAGCGTTCCATTCAGTATCACATAGTCTCATCCTTTCTAAACTCAAAAATGAATTCGGTTTTCATGACAATTTAATACGGTTAATGTCTTCCTATCTTGAAAATAGAAAACAATATGTTTTTATAAATGGTTACAATTCTAGCCATTTTAATGCATTATCTGGGGTTCCTCAAGGATCCAACCTTGGACCATTATTATTTCTTATGTTTGTTAATGGGTTAAGTAAAATCATATATTCAGAACATTTATGTTTTGTTGATGACTTAAAAATTTATATGAAAGTTAATAATCATTGTAATTGCGCTGCACTGCAAAGTGAAATAAATAAAATCTATCGTTGGACTCGACTGAATAAATTATATTTCAATATCAAAAAATGTTTCGTTATGACATATGCTAAGAAAAAACGTAATATTGTTTATGAATATGAGGTTAATAATATAACACTGGCTAGGGTGGAAACAATGAGGGATCTCGGCATTGTCTTTGATTCGCAGCTTACGTTTAAGGATCATATATATTCTATGACAAATACAGCCATGAAAATGTATGGTTTTGTTATACGCAATACTAAAGTATTTACTAATATAAGTGCTTTAAGGCAACTGTATATATCGTATGTTAGGCCACATTTAGAATATTGTTCAGTGATTTGGTCACCACATTATAATGTTTATATTAACTTGATTGAAAAAGTGCAAAATAAGGCTTTAAGATATTTGTATTATAAAGAGAATGGAATTTACGATTATATTCAAGAAAAGTCAATGTTAGAGGAAAAGTATGATCTTAAATTGCTTGAAAGTCGTAGAAAATGTAATCATGTCATATATTTGCATAAAATTATACACGGTATGGTGGATAATTGTTTCTTTCTTTATTACAATTGAATGTACCTTCGTACCCTACTAGAATTTATAGGACTTTTCACTTACCAACAGCTACCACAAATTATCACTTAAATTCTCCACTATTTAGATTATGTACAATTTACAACAATATACAAAATCATTGTGATGTATTCAACGCTAGTAGTAAGTCCTTAAAGCTAATGTTAAATGATTTGTTTTAAGTTTATATCTTATACTTGTTAACTTTAATGTTGTTACATACTTTGTATTTTGTTTCTCATATACTCTGTAATTGGGCTATGTCTGTTGAGTATACTTTGTTAAATAAATAAATAAATAAATAAATATCTTCACGAGAAAGACAAAACTGGGGTCACTAAAGGCGCCAACTCACCTAAATACTACGCTAAGCATTGCATCTGATGTAAAATACCTAGGGGGTAACACTCGATGCAAAACTAACATGGACTCTTTATTTTGAAAAAAGATTAAAAAAGGCGTATATACATATCCTGTGAGCAGTGACGCAGAATCGTTGGTAGAGCCTGGGGAGTGAAACCAAAAGTAGTCATGTGGATATACACTGCCATTGTGAGACCAATGTTAGCCTACGGGGCTTTTGTCTGGTGACCGAAAGTCCAGCAGACGACAGCTAAACAAAAGCTCAGCCAGGTGCAAAGGATTGCCTGTCTGAACATAACCTATATTCAGACACACCCACCATAGCAATGGAGGTAATGCTGTGTCTGCCACCTCTGGATATCTATCTAAGAGAAATAGCCTTGACAACCATGTGTTGCCTCAAGAACGTTGGTTTCAAACCGGATGTAGGATATGGAAGAGTTAGGAGTCACCTATGCAATGGGATTGTCAGGAAGATGCCCTTCTATCGGCAGATACTGACAGTATTTCTGCACGGGTTGCGTTGGACAGACCCTATACCGTACTCATTAGGAAGAGACAGTAGAGGTTAAATCTTCGCCTAGTAATAGGTATTCAAACTGGACACTGCTGGCTAAGGAAGCACCTTCACAACATGAGGAAGTGAAGGTGCTTCACCTCTTTGTAGGGGTTGTGAACAGGAAGACGAGACAGTACTATATGTGCTATTGGAAGGCACTGCCGTGTCGTCAACAAAAAAAATCCGTTTTGGGAGAACGCTGGCCTTCTATGGCCTATGTTAGAGAGATCCCCCTGAGCAACGTCACTACCTTTTCCTCTGTAATAGGTTGGTTAGCGGCTCAGGTGGATTGATCTCCTAATGGGAGGAAGTACAAGGGGCCCAATGGGGCCTAAGTGCTGTAGCTTTTTAAGTTACCCTCTTTAAAATTCTAGAATCCATGTGAGAGCTTATTAATTTATAAAATACATGTACTTATCCTTATATGTGTTGTTAAGAACAACAAATATAAAAATAAATTATTTAATTAGCACAAATAAATTTTATTTCTCCCAATTATACACCCTGTGTTAAAAACATCAGGGTCGCTGCGTATCCTCGAAATATGTACAAAACAAATTTAAGCCAGCTTTCACCGTGGGCCCGAGAAAATGATTTATTTTACTTCGGTTTGTCAAGAATAAGTTTCGTCGTATTTCAGAACTTTTCAATTAGAGCCGCCCTCATCATCGTTTTATCTGGAAACGAATTAGAAACAGGTGTGCTCTATAAATGGAAATATGAAACAGATCTCTGCGACCCCATCCTTCAACAATTATGGAAACGATATGCTGTTTCCATCTCAACTGGCTAGATTGTAAAAGTTTTGTCATACGAATTGTTTCATTAATGTTTAGAATGTTTAGAAAGCTGTGTTCTACATTAAATTATTGGAAATGCGAAAAGATATGAATAAGTCTGTCAACTTCAGAAGGTTGTCCTTTCATAACTTTAGACAAAAGTGCCTTGCAATCAAAAATCTAAAACCATTACTTTTCGACATACGGGGTGAACTATAAAAAAAATATGTACCACATTATTTGTCCAAATATCTGGTCAGCCGCCATTCTAAGAGAACAGGAAACAGATGATAGAAGTATGATGAATTAGAATAAAAATATTTTCAAATTAAGTCAAACATTGTTCTTCGGTATCCGAAATCTAGTTATACAACTATGGGCCGTGTGCCACAACTAGTATTGAATTATAATATCTAATAAAAAGCTAGTAATAAATAATTATTCATAATGAAAACTGAAAACAATATGTTTAAATATATCTAATTAATACAAAAACAAATAACTAATAATACAACTATTCAAATAAATATTCTGTATTTATGCTGTACTGTTGTGAGCCAAAGAATCACACCCTTTCTTTTCCAATACATGTTTTAAAACACCCTGTATATGGAATGAAAAAATATGTCAAGTCGATCTTCATACTTTTGATAATAATTAGAAATCATTTGATAGGGGGAAGATGCCATTAGTAAATTTAAACGAGGTATGGGGAATTGTAAAGCAGAATGAAATCTAGAATTAAGTTTAGGAACATAATATAAAATCCTTGAAACTAACGAATGCTGCATTTAGAGTGTTACTTATAATTTTAAAAAGGAATATAATTGAAAACATAATTCGCCTACGGCAGAGACTATTGAAACGGGAAAGCAATAATTCCTGAGGTGTACTATGAAGAGGATAAAATCTATAACTAATAAAATGAATAGTATTTAAATATATTCGTTGTACTTTCTCTAATTGAATATTATAAACATTATAAATGAGACTCCAAACAATCGATGCATATTCAAGCTTGCAACACACAAATTCTACAGTAAATATACATATACCTATTTATTTGGAAAGTGCCTAGAATTACGCGATTTTTCATTTACTTATATAATTTATCTTCCGAGAACATCTTCATGCCGTCACCACAGAATAAATAATTAACATCGAGGTATTCAGTTGAGTCATTAATAAAAATAACAAACAGCAGTGGCCCCAGGATTGGTCCTTGTGGAACTCCTAAAGCTTGATGGAATATACATGACTGAAAGCCGCGATAGTCCACAAACTGATCTCTATTGCTAAAATAAGATTTAAACAAAGATAACAGAGCAGACGAGATACCATATGCTTATAATTTCGATGTTAATAAGTTGTGATCAAGCCGATCGAATGCTTTAGAAAAATTGGTATACACATCAACCTAACCTCCTGTATCCAAAGCTTTCACAATAAACTGGGTTTTCTCAACTAGATTTGATGTAGTTGAACGACCCCTTATTATTCCATGTTGGTATGGAGATATTATTTTTTCAATATAAAAATAAAGTTGAAAAGTAAGAAAATTATTTCTAGGATTTTAGAGACATTGCTTATAATAGCTATGGACCGGTAATTAGTGATATCGTCCTTAGACCTTTTTTATAAATAAATAAATAAATATTCGCGACTCTTTCCATATTTATGGATATAATAATAATTATTATAGAATTAAATATGGTTTTTAAAGGTTTTTTAGATCAATATAATATTAAACATTGTTATCAATTATATCTAATTTATAAAAAAAACATCTTACATACATGTTTATATTATTTTCGACCGTCACTATGAAAGATATCTCTCCTATATATTACCTAACTATTTTATCATTTCACTTCTATAGACAATCAATGTCACCTGCCACTATGAAGCTGTGTATTAAAAATTATGGTACCCATAATTTTGATACCAACATAAAGCAGTTATGGTATTTTCCACACCTAGATGCTCATAGGGAAAAAGCTAATTAATTTCAATCTTCAATGTCAAACCCATCATTTTGGCAACAAAAAAGCAATTATAGGATTTTCAATAAAACTTGTGGGTAACAGTAAATAGCCTTTTTTAAACATGAAGACATAATTATAGGTATTCAAATATATATTTGTGTTAAGTGAACATTTATTTGAGTGCATTAATTTTCAACAGGTTGAATTACTGTTTTACAAGAACAATAAATTGTTATAGGGTTATATTCGGATCCTAAATTTATATATATATATTGCACACATACATGTAAAACATTAAATACACTAACTTCTCTATTTAGTTAACTAAAACTACTAGTCAATGATTCGATACTTCTTCGATTGTATTATATGTGTATGTATCCTATAGGATTTCTTGTTTAGGGAACACTACTACAGTTTTTCTGTATCTTAGATATCAAAAAAAATTGTTTTCATAAAGGGGACGGAGCTAAAAATTTTGTCTATGTGTCTTCAAGAGCAACTTAATCTTGTATGTGCATGTATATTTAATTATAATTAGATAGCACATTGTACAATAGATCGTAATATTTTTACATTTTTGTACAGCGTGGTTGATTTTCGATCGTTTTATAGGGTACAGCCAAAACGGTGATAGATAAAAAAAATCTGATATCGATGTCCCGTCCTCTTTTTTTGAGTTTACTTCGCTGGTCCCAAAAGATCTTGGCTAACTTGATTAGTTTTAGATATACAGGGTTTTTTTGAAAAATGGCCCATTTACATTAACCTCTCTATCTCCGTTGTCATTCAATTTAGAAGAAAAAAGTGTGCACATTATTTGTTCTATTTTTTATTAGGAAGCCATTGGCGTACTCAGATTTTTTACAAATCGCACAGTTTCTCCGATATTGCATAAACATAGGTTTTTTTAAATAGAACACCCTGTATTTGGCCATCCCGTTGAGTAGCATTTTTTTTTACCTTTTCAGCCATATATAATAATAGATACTTTTTATTTGCCTAAATGAAGAAAAATGCAAAAATGTAGATATAGATATTTTTTCAGTTGGCCATGTTATTTATTTATTCGTCTTTTGTTGTTTAATATTGACAGTTAGTTTATTTTTGACTGATTGAAAGCTTGTTAAACGTCTATTACTTGGTTTTAATTTTGAAAAGTATAAAAATGGTGTACGAAAATCTTCACAAAGTTCAAATGTTAGAGTGTTACATTGAAAGTGAAAAAAATAGTGACACAGCTTTAAACTTATATTTGGAGAGATACCCAGAGCGTCATCAGCCAGAAAAGAGAATTTTTAGCCGACTCTATGATAATTTGTGTGAGTTTGGTTCTTTTCAAAAACCGAGAGCTAAATCTTATAATATACAGAATAGAGAAGATGATGAAATCAATACTTTAGCTTTTGTTGTCGCAAATCCCAACGTATCCAGCAGAGAAATTCAAAGAACGATAGGAATTGGTAAATTCAAAGCATTGAGAATTTTAAAAAAACACAAGTTTCGACCATATACTATAAGAAAAGTCCACCATTTGCATCCAGGAGATGAAGAGAGACGCATCATTTTCTGCCAATGGTTTTTGCAGCAAACTCATGTATACCCCAATTTTTTTCAAAATGTTATTTGGACCGACGAGGCTTTTATAAGCAGCGAAGGTATATTCAACCGGCATAATGCGCGTTATTGGTCAGATGTTAATCCTCACCAAACTGTGGCCAGAATTCAACAAGGGCGATTTGGTTTTCATGTATGGGTAGCTCTCTTCCACAATAGAGTGTTAGCTTACGAAATGTACGATGAAAACCTTAACGCTCAGAGATATGTGAGAATTTTACAAGAAAATATTATTGAACTGCTGGACGATATGTCACTAGCTCAACGATATAATATGTTCTTTCAGCATGATGGTGCGCCTCCACATAATTCCCACATAGTTAGAGAATTATTAAATCATAATTTCGGGGACAATTGGATCGGTACGTACGGACCAAACAGGTGGCCGCCTAGGTCACCAGACCTAACCCCTATAGACTTTTATTTTTGGGGGGATGTTAAAGACAAAATTTATAAGTATAGAGCTAATAATGTCGAGGAGCTAAGGGAACATTTTGAAAACTATATTCAGCGGGTGTCAAATATTCACATTTACAATGCGACCCGTTCCATTGCCAAACGTTGTCAGTTATGTATCAACGAAAATGGCCGACAATTCGAGCACTTGCTGTGACTTTGTTATGTCATTTTTGTTTTATTGTTGTTTCTCTCATTTTATAGTTGTTATTTTTGTTTAGTTTATGTTTAGATAATAGTTATAAGTGTACCTATAATTAAACCTATTAAGTAAAGATAAATGGATAATCTAATTTATTTTTTTTTTAATCTTTTAGTCTAAGTTAGGTGCTTAACATAAAAATAATAATAGAAAACGAAGAGACCAATACTAAATATAACAATAAATAACATGGCCAACTGAAAAAATATCTATATCTATACATTTTTGCATTTTTCTTCATTTAGGCAAATAAAAAGTATCTATTATTATATATAGCTGAAAAGGTAAAAAAAAATGCTATTCAACGGGATGGCCAAATACAGGGTGTTCTATTTAAAAAAACCTATGTTTATGCAATATCGGAGAAACTGTGCGATTTGTAAAAAATCTGAGTACGCCAATGGCTTCCTAATAAAAAATGGAACAAATAATGTGCACACTTTTTTCTTGTAAATTGAATGACAACGGAGATAGAGAGGTTAATGTAAATGGGCCATTTTTCAAAAAAACCCTGTATATCTAAAACTAATCAAGTTAGCCAAGATCTTTTGGGACCAGCGAAGTAAACTCAAAAAAAGAGGACGGGACATCGATATCAGATTTTTTGTATCTATCACCGTTTTGGCTGTACCCTATAAAACTATCGAAAATCAACCACCCTGTACATTAGTTAAATGTGTTAAATTTTTCCCATTTTACTGCTAGAGTTTGACAACCTGGGTACTTAAAGTGTTCACTATTTTAGTAATAATCAATTACTACACACTGCATTAACGAGTTTGTATCCAGTTGTCGTTACTTCATAAAGTAAATTTCTCCCGACTTTCGAAATTAATTAACATAATTATATTCTGTCGCCCAAAAACGTCCATCGAGTTTACGTTCCACCAATAGGGAACTTAAACTATAATTTAGAGTTTAAAGTTTTCCGTGTAATTGAAATTTAACTTGCCTGACGAGGCAGGAATAAATTTCTGCGCAACATGACAAACTAATCTGCCGCTGCCGAAAAAGTTTTAATGCAGATCTTCTAAACGAAACTGAATCAAAGAAAGTTATAATTGGATTTCAATAAATTGTAATGTATTTTAAATGTAACTCGGGCGTTGCTGTTTTCTTTTTCCCCAGTGAAGCTGAAAGCAGCGCTTTTAAGTTCTAGTTTTGTGCCTTTCAGGGCGAAACACGAGGAACTTAGATCTGAGCGATGTTAATTTGTAAGTGTCATAAATGCATTTGGTTCTTTTAACGTTTGTAAGAGAAATAAACATCAGGAATCGCATTTGAAAACCAAATAAAAATGTACAGAGTGTCCACAGTATAAATGCTCTTACAAATGATAGTATGGATCAAAATAAATAAAAATGTTTAATAAACATAACTTATTTTATTCTAAAATACAGAATGTAACAGAAATGTAACTTCATGTGGATATGATTTTTTTTTGTATTCCCCTGAAATATTAATAAGAAAATATTTTATTAAAGTCGATAAATAGTCGAATTATAATTCGTATTATATATACCAGTTGTATGTGCGCGTTTATTATTTGCCTGTTTCTCACCTTTTTAAACTAATTGTATAAAACTAACGAAGTGGCAGAGAGTGAAATTGCAATGGAAAATAATTTTATAAAAGTAGATAGCTTATGTATAACTTTGCGGCATGATATTTTAAAATACCATATTTTATTTATGTCAATGAGAACAAAGCCTTGAACATAAAAATAATTTTAATAAAAATAACAATAATAATTAATAATAATATTGCCTTTATTTTTGATAAGATAATTGTACCAAATATAATTGAATATCGCAAATAACAAGAAAAGACATCAAAATACCAAAAAATGCAATGTTCGACTAAATGCCGCTCTTCCACGTGATCAGCAGTTATTAATAAATATAAGACAACACAGATAATTATACTTAACAAAACATCAAACCTATAAATCACATTATATCAAAATACATTCACTGCAGTATACGTTTAGACATAATCCAAGTCTTGATCCATCTTCGAAATGTATCAATATTAGGAGAATGACTTGGTAAATATAAGGATATCATTGAAAACCTTAGATGTACTATACGTAATATTTTTTTCAAACTGAGCTGTCCTATGCCTAGGTACTATACAGGGTGATTCACAACTTATCCAAAAAAATTTGGGAATAGATGCGGCATGAGAAATGGAGTCAATATTGTAAAAAAAAAAAATGTAAAATCCTTATAGTTTCTGAGAAAAAAATTATTGAAGTTATAGCACATTAAACCACTACACAGCTGGACAATTGTAGTCTCTAGCATCATTCGCCACGTGGCCTCATCGACTCCGAATACTGAATTCGGATTTTGCAATCGTTGTTGCGTATTTACCTGTTATCTGTGGTTTTTATAATACGTTTTTAGTAGTTGGTGGTTAGTGTTAAAAATGGTTTGCGTGTACTCGGAGTTGATGGATATCGTTTTAATTTATGGTGAAGTTCGTAGAAAGTGAGTAAGACGGACCCAAATGTGTTTACACGTGAGTGGATAAAATTTTGAACAATTGCTGTTGCAGCATCGGGTATGTCAAATGATTTTATTATTTAAAAACACAAATTAATTTTATTAATAATTAATAAAGGCAAAAGCATTTAAATTTGCCGATATAAAATAGGTGCGATAAAATTCTATTTACATATTTCTTTCCTTGCGAAAGTTTTTATCCGTTTATATCACGCCGCCATAACGGTTGCATTGTGCGAGGTCAGGTTTTACAGTGGACCAGTTTCCAGTGCCGTGCAGAAGTGTATTTTTAAATCAATTTCGAACTGACCTTTTTGATTTTTTCTTTACAAAATTGTATTTGTAAGGGTCCCCTGTACATCCAGAATTTTTTTTTGGATAAGTTCTGAATCACCCTGTATACATAAGTCTGCTGCGAGTTGACTGAGTATGAGTGTCACAATAATAATAATAAGTTTTTCATATATTATTATTTTCGAGTGCTTTTAAAAAATTTAATTTTTTTGCATAATTTATTGTGCTATTTGAATTTTTTAAATATTTCCGAAACGGGTTGAAGGAAATTTATGAATTTTGACACCAAGAACGCTCATTAAATGTTTGTTATAGGCGTCCCAAGGTGAGAGCTCGGGTAAAATTTGCCCCAAATTTTTTACATGTTGCTATTTCCAAATTTAAACAGTAAAGTTTGTTAGATTTGAGTTTTTTTTGAAAAAATGGAAATGTTTTATATCGAGGAAGTAATTCCTTTTCGAGAAAAATCGGTTTAAATATGTCACTATAACACTCTCCAAAGTGTGCTTTTTTAAGCACTTTTCATGTTGTTTATTGCAATGTATAATGATATGATGACATTAAAATTCATAATGGTATATGTACCCATTTTAGCTATAAAAGAATTTTTTTGATTTTTATTAAGGTAACGCAATGAAATGCTTAGATCCGTTTTTCTCGGAAATGGAGCATTTGATCGAAAGATACAGAGAGTGCCTTTTTTGTAGAGGAAATGAAGGTCTGTCATACATTGACATCTGAATTTGAAAATTTCTACAAGCAAATAAATGGGGGAAATTTTAACCGACGACCCCCCCCCAATTGAGATACCCTTGACTAAAATTTTTTATCTATTTCCACTTTCAATGAATACTGTCAAAATTCATAATTTTCCTTCGACCCGTTTCGGAAATATTTATTTTTGAGTCCCAATTTAGGGGCCCTTAGAAACCATTTCTCGACCCATGTGTATATGAAAAAATATTCTTATTTTTGGCAATAGAATCAAGTGGTTGGGCACTAATTATGAGACACCCTATGTACGGAAGTGGAACTGATTATTTAATTTGTTATAAAATTATTATTTTTGCTGTTTTATAAAAGGTACTGTCGCATTCCAGTCCTGTTATTTCGTATTTTATTCAATTTATCTGACCTGCTAAGTCATCTGTAGAGGCCTCTATGTGCCGAGAACCCAACTAAATGCAATTGCGGATATTAGAGGGCATCCGATCATTATTTTGAAATAGAAGACACTGAGCAGAAATGTGTGATCAAACGTCGACGCTGGTATCTCGCAGTTCAGTAACCAGAGTTGAAGTCTCTGTCCAGTGTGAGTTCACTACCCGAAATGAAGAGTATTCGTTGACTTTCGATACCTTGAAGTTGTTCTTGCTTATTTAAAGGGAAATCAGCCCAAGGTTCTACTGAGAGTTTCACACGACACATCCAAAAATGTCTGAATTCCAATTTGAACTACATGTAGTATGCCAATATATCGTAAAATTACAAAAATAAACTAACACAAATCTAATAAATCAGCAACTTTGTATGATTAGTATTCATATTCTGTTTTTTTTTTCCTTAATGTGAGTTAATTTTGCTATATCTGATGTATTTTTGAGGTGTTTTGTTCTATTTTGGTGTATTTCACAGAGATTTTAAGAATGTTTACGTATTCTGAGACCACTTTGAGTATCTTGATCTTGAGTCATTTTGATCCATTATAAAGCTTTCTGATTTCACTTCGATAAGGTTTACAACTGTTTTAAGTCATTGTGATGCGGCATAAAATTACTTCTTTCTTTTACTCTAGATAAGAGTCAAATAAAACGTAAATCATTTTTTTTACGGAAAGATACACTTTGGCCCTTTATAAAAAATATTTAATTCACATTTTATAAATACAATACTTTACAATTTAACGATTAGGAAGGGTGAAACGATACATCCCTTCTTATCTAAAAAGGTTTATGGTGTTTTGATAACGCATACATCTAGGGACACAGTATCAGTTCAGTAGATTTAGTAGGTTCCCAGCAAGGAGTACATTGAGAAAATATATCATGGATAATCTGCTTTTAACGGCTAACGAGTTCGTTTTAGAGCCTAGTATGTTATTTTTATGGGAGCAACTGCACCTTTTATCTGCCCAAACTCTCCACGCTCATGGTAATGGACAGTGAATGTAAAACTAGCTGCCACCTTATCACTGCATCACACATTCCGCATTTTAAGTTTTAAATTTCTTCTCTTTTGTTAATTTAAGCTCTGTTTTTTTAATTTTAAATATATGTGTGCAGTACGTTAAATGTAGCAAAATATTTCACAATAGAAACCCGACATACACAGATAAATATGAATACAAAACATAGTATTGTATATTATACTTTGTGGGCTATTTTGATAATATGTGTATTAGGATCTTAGAAACTATAGAGAACGAAAAACTGTTAATTGAGAAAAGTTTTAGATCTTTATGTTATTAACCACAGTCTAGATGTAGCTGTTCAAGATTTCGAAATACCTTAACCTAAGTTAACTTTATTATTTTTAAAATTTTTAAATCTAAACCCTTTTACAAAAAATTTTACTATAGATGTAGATTTTTGTTTCAACTTTGTGAGTTCAATTCTGAACATGCCAGATAGTCACCATTGTCTACTCTGTCCGCAAATACTGAAATGAATATTTGTGCGGGCCTAGGAGATCCGATAGCGGGTCCACCCATACAAAGCCTAGCCCGAAAGCAACAAGGATAAGTAAAATATTCCTAGTTAAGGGCAAGGAAATGCAAGGTAAATCTGTAATTTGCGGCGATCAGATCCATAGGCCTACCTAACAATCTACAAAACAATAGCATTTCAAATAATAGTATGTGCCGTGTAAGCTTTTAAAACAATGATTATTGTTAGTAGAGTAACCCGACTATTTTGATTGTCGGGTTGCCCTTCTGCGACGCTATTGGTGCTTTAAAAAACCGCAAGAAGCCGTTTGCTTTTACTGCTTTTTTCGAACAAAGTCCAAGGCATAAGAAAAGTTCGTGCCGTACGTGATTCAAAACATGATTCGAGTCCAGCATATCCTTTGTGTAAATATTGGTAGGTCCATAATATATTCAGTTAAACCTATAAAAACAATTTCCTTTCCGTAATTTGAATTTTACTCAAGCAACGGAGTCCTTTCCGCTTTCATAACTTTTATATTTTATGAATCGCGGACAGCATACATAATGCATCACGTCTCTCGCTCAAACGTCTGCGTTTTATTAGAAATTTCGAGATGCACCCAAACGAGGAATTATGCAACTAAATAGAAATTTAATCTCGAACGGATGCGTACTTAAACTCTTTAAAAATATATAACAAAGCTAAAAAAACTGAAGAAAACCTCGTCAAAAATATAAAGGCAACACTATCACAAAAGATTATTATTTAAGGAAAATGCGTAACAGTGTTGGTCCACACATTATCTAAAACAATGAGATATTTAGCGATAATAATAAAGACTTGCAGTTTCTAGGAGAGAAGTTGTACGTTCTCTCGTTTTCGGAGTAATTGGAATAAAATTAAGATGGTATTGATACTAAGCATTTCAAAATACCTCAAAAAACTGATTGATTGATCTCTTTGAGCTTGGGTCATTGACCTTTGACATTTAACCATGCCAGAGCCGGATTAACTTATGATGAGGTCCATTGCTACAAACTCTATGCAGATCCTTTTTCTAAAAAACAAAAAAAAAAAAAATTCGAAAAATTTTAATGTATTTTGAACTGTTTTTGGAGGTGCAATCTGAAATTATTAATATGCGTTTAAAGACTGTTTTGAGAAATTTTATAGGTATTTTGAAGCATTTGAAGGTGTTTTGATGTAAGAGTGGCTTTCACTGCCTATTTAAAGTACTACGGTATTTTTTAGGTTATTAAGCCGTCAATTACGGACTTAAATTGCTTTCTTTGGTCTGAACTAGGAATCCTTAACCTACCCTTATTATTTTAGGGACCCGAAGGTTTCTGATAGCGACAATAATAGAAGCAGGAGCCCAAAAACTATCGTACTTTAAGTGTTTTTATGTATTTAGAGACGTTTCACAGTATTTTGGATATTTCAAAAGATTTCATGGTTTTGGAGGTAGTATTACGTTATTTTGAATTAATTCGAAGTTTTAATTGTATGCATTTTAAGGTACTTAGAAGTTTTTGACGGATTTCTAAATATATTCAGGTATTTCATACATACTTAGAAAATTCTGGAATATTTCGAAGTAATTCTAGATATTTTTCAATACAGGATGTTTGGCAGGTAGATAGAAAGTTTTAAAGGGGTTAAAGCTGATGTCATTTGGAATATATTACACATCATATACAAAACGTTACCGTTTTGATAAGAATTTGAAAATTTCAAATGGATATTCTTAAACATACGTAAAAAATTAACACGGAGCAAATACGAAAATACTGAAAAGTTTAATGTTAATGTTCAAAATGGGAACCACCGTTTCTTATGCAAGCTCTGGTCCGTTTTCTAATTTGGGTGGTAGTAATAGGTATTTAATGAAATTTCTTGTCTTACTTGTTGAAATGCTTCATTGCTTTTTTCAATTAAGTTATCGCGGTTTTGATTCTCTACTTGGTAGACTAAATATTTCACTTTATTCCAACAAAATAATCTACCGATGTTAAGTCCGGCGACCTAGCGGCCCACAAGATGGGTACATTCCTACCAATCCAACGATTAGGAAACGTGTCATTTACAAAATCAATAACTGTTAGTTATTATTATTTTGAAAAATCAAACCGTTTCGAATATTAAGAGGAACTTAATCTAAAATGTCATGTAAGTGATTTTAAAGAAATTCTAAATAACTATCACCATTTAAATTGTCAGGCTTATAAGTTTTGTTCCTATAAGACCTGCCCAAACGTTAACGCTAAATTTATACTGAAATGTTTTTTGTCATTTCACATGATCGTCTTCAGCTCAGTAATGCAAATTATGAAAATTTGTCATCACTTCCCATGAAAATTTTTACTCATCCGTTTACAAAAATGCTTTTAAGAAAAAGTCTGCCTTCCATATCGGCGTTTAGCAAAAGTCTACAGAAATTCATACACCGTATTGGGTCACCCTCCTCGAAGATGTTTTCTATGTAATCTTAGCACAGACCAGACCTTCCACTTGGAAGCGTGGAGTTGTCGCTCTATTTTACTAATGCTCGTTGTGGGATCACGTCTGAAGGCTTCCAAAATTTCTTCATCAACATCAGGAGCATATACAGCATTTCTAATTCCCTCTTCTGGTCTAACTCGGACATTTCCATGTTCGCTTATTCGCCTATAAGTATTAATAAATACCTGGATATTTGGAAGTCTTCTTTGGGGAAGATGGTCGTGATATAATATACGAGCAGCATTTGCATTTCCACTCGCTCTTCCGTACATCAACATTATATCTGCATATTCTGCATTTGAAAATCCAGCCAGTAACTTAAATGTTTATTCTTATATATCGTACATTTTTTAAAACGGCATAGCATATAGAAGTTTTCTGACTGAATGGAACTTGTGTAGGAATAATTCAAGAAAATATGTATAATATACAATTATTATAGTTTTTAAAAGATTATACATTTTCTTATAATATCTACGTGGTTTTAAATAGCCTGAACTATTAAAAAATTCACTATGATGACTTACCGCATTCCAAGAATATCCCTTTGAAATAATTAGTCACGCAGATCTGTAGAGTTATAATAAAATTTTCAAATTATTATCAAAAATTGAGAAAATTATTGATATCTGGAAAACGGAAACACTTTGTACGTACATAGGTATATGATGTGTAATATATTCCAAATGACCTCAGTTATCACCCCTTTAAAACTTACTATCTACTTACCAAACAGCCTGCATATTTCGAAGTATTTTAATGCATTTAGAGGTTATATAAATATTTCAATATACAGGCTGTTACAAATTCGCTCCTCACTACAGGGATCTCGAAAACGGTAAGAGATACATACTAGCTTAAATGGGGGCAGAGTTGCATAATAAGGGGACCAATATTATGCCTCTAAAAAATCAAGGCTAACATGATTAGTTTTCGAAATAGTTGAAAAAAAACGAAATTTTGGAAATCCGTTTTTGTTTCATTTCAGCCTTGTTTGAGGTGATATTGAAAAAAGAAGAACAATTTCTCATGGCCCGTTTTTGCCCTCTATCAAATGGCATAATCAATTTTTATATGTAACTTTTCGTCTCTCCAGGACGGTTATCAACTTCATTTTTTTAAATACGACCCTAGAAATTTTATTACATTTTTTGCAAGCCTTCATAACCCCCGATACTGTACTGCCTCAGCCCGAACCAGATTCAGAAGTTTTGTCTCGAAAAAATCATCTTCAGTGTATTCGTTCCAAATTTATCTGTTTATTGAATTATCGGACACTGTAAGTTATTTAAACTATTACCACCACGCATTAAAATAAAAAAATATTAGAGTTTTATTCGCGCGTCCATAGTTATTTCTAGGCTTCTCGAGTGCTCAAAATTCAAACAAATTCTGATCTATTTTTTCAGGATATTCATACAAATACATCCGACGTGCTCTTTCTCTTGCGGTTACAGATATAATGAATTCCGATAATATTACGCTGATCTTCATTTTCAACCTTTGCCAAAACGAAAATGTTTTTGAACATTTACTGAAACTTTTTAAAGAATAATATTCAGTTGGCGTTTTGGTTGTTCATATGCATTTTTAAGAATTAATTTGTCATAATAAAATTAAAATTGCAATAATGTTTTAATTTTGACTTTAACTTATTCAGTTATGTATCCAAGTGATGATAATAGTTAATAATAATAAATGTTTTATTGTAACGCGTGGTGGTAATAGTTTAAATAACTATATGGATTTCACAGGGCCTAAAAACACTTACAGTGTACGATAATTCAATAAACAAAAAATCTAAATAAAAAATTTTAATAAATTTGGTACGAATACACTGAAGATGAATTTTTCGAGACAAAACGTCCGAATCTGGTTCGAGCTGAGGCAGTACAGTATCGGAAGTCATGAAGGCTTGCAGAAAATGTAATAAAATTTCTAGGGTCGTATTTAAAAAAATGAAAACATTACATATAAAAATTGATTATGCCATTCGATAGAGGGCCATAAGAAAGTGTTCTTTTTTCAATATCGCCTCAAACAAGGCTGAAATAAAACAAAAACGATTTTCCAAAATTTTGTTTTTTTAAAAACTAATCATGTTAGTCTTGATTTTTTAGAGGCATAATGTTGGTCCCCTGATTACGCAACTTTGCCCCCATTTAAGCTACTTTGTACCTCTTACCGTTTCCGAGATCCCTGTAGACGAGAAGCGAATTTGTAACAGCCTGTATTTGAAAGTATTTTGAAGCTGTTTAGTTGTATTTTAAAACTTTCTAAAAAGTTCTAATGATATGCTTGCCTTCCCAGTTTAGGTCTAGTCTAGAGATTTGAAAATTTTATGTGAAATCATCAATTGGGACATTTTCTTTAATATTCGAAAACAGTTCAAACAGTAACTTATTTCCTATTGCAATACTTTTAAAAAATAATAAGCCACTCCTGCTGATTTATGTAATCAATTAATTTAATACCTTATGCACAATTATCTACCCAATGGAACAAATTTGAATGGATATTAGCAAAGAAACAATATTAACTGAATGCTGCCACAGAACTTAATTCATCACCCTCGCAAACCGCCCCAAAACAAGGCAAAAAACTGCCCCTCGACTATCCCACGAACCATTAAATTCTTATTATGTCCATCCAGCGATTCCGTCTAACCTAACGTTTGGGCGCTGCAACAAAAAAAGTCCCACTAACGACTATGGAATGACTCAAAACAATGATCCAGAACGTTTATCCTATTTATGGCAGGTTACGATGTCATCTCCTCTTGTCAGCGAAACGGAAACCGTTATCCCTAATTGTAATCAGCAGCCACCAGCATTTTAAATTGCTCCGCTTTTAGAGCGAACACATGCAAATGTAATTGCGCGCGATTACAAACAGCAGCGGCGGCGGCGAGTGCCTTGCTTACTTTAGCTCTCCCTTTATACCGGTAGGTACGGCCTTAAGGTGGTCATATTCCTGGCCGAGAAATAGTGAAATTTCTGGCGTTTTTAGGTACTGAAATCTTTAAAAGTAAAACGTGTAGAACAAAAGTAAGCACAAAAATAAAATCCTTGATGTTTTGTTTATTCATTTTTACCATTTAAATTTACTCAAAGAAAATAATAACTAAAAAAAAGCGTTTGTAAAACATGCGTTTGCTGTTATTCTAACCCCACAGTTTAAGAATATTTTCACGTACTTATAAATAAAAGCAAACAATTTTATATGTAGGACTAAGCAAGTAAATGTTATAAGAATATTTACATGTGGAATTATATATAAAAAAGTTAGTATTTTCGTAGATTTCAGTACCTAAAACCTTGATGGATTGATCGTTTTTTGCACCTGTTTATTCGTTTTACTGCGGCGTCTTTGAAAATACTCAGGTGGCATGACAACATTCCTATTATTTGATAAGCTTTAGATTATTCAGTTATTAAATGTTTGAAATTATTTGTCTTTGCGGAAAACACAATTTAAAGAATATGGGGCCCTTAATGATAGTGTCAAGGCGGCTAAAGCTGTGCTCTCGTAGCGTTGTGTGTTTTAAGAATAACACCAGGATGCACTCGAGAGGCAGTAAGTAATAGGGAGACGCCACTAAAGTGCTTTCATTAAAAAATATATTTACTATAGTGTCAAAGTGAGATTTTTACATAGTTACCAGTGTATAAAAAATATATTTTTTTCCAAAACTGTCATCAAAAGTCGATTTTTTCGTTAAATTTTCAGTTGACACAGTGTCTTTTTTGTCACGTAGCTGCAAAATACTTTTATGTTCTAGAACACAAAAGTCTTTTTCGTTCTAAAACATAAAACAAATGTCAAAATAATTTGTAATTTTTTTGGAACTTATTTATGAATTTATTAATTAAACTATATACAATTTAAGTAATATAACATTTCAATACAAAACAGTATCTAACTATCATAAACAGGACGATTACAATTTATTTTGCACTACATGTATATTGAAAGCTTTTAGTTTTGGGTGTTCAGTGAGGCGGCTGCTGTAATTGTTTAAGTTTACTGCGCACGTTGTATTATTAGCAAGTTCCGTAGGCTCTGCTGAAGATGATAACAATTAATTTACTATTGAAATTTTATTTCGTATAGAATCTGCTATACAGTGTGTATCAGTCAAATGGATTAAATTCAGTAATAAATAAATGGGAGCGTGTTCAAAAAAAATGCTCGGACACGTCGGTTGATTAGTATCTTTATTTGTGCATTTCTTTCAACTAAAACTTTTTGTACATTGTTGTAGCAGTGTTCAATACCAACTTTCTTATTTTAAACACAATACCCTGTATATTATTCAATTTTTGAATTCTTCAGAAAATTCTAGACATATTTCATGTATGTACAATGTCTTCAACTGTTTCGGAAATACTAAGTGTTTTCAGATCTATTGCAAAAATTAACATTAAAAGAAAAAGATTTGATTACAGAAATTCGCTACAACACACTCAAAAACTAATAAGTAATACTGTTTATTTATTGATAATGTAAAAAAATAAAAAAAACATTAATGTCAATGTAGGAGATGTTTAGAATGCTTGCCGCAAATTGCTTCTAACGTTACTCAAAATCTCAGACGTGACCAATCTAATCGCAAGCGTTATTCGTCTTCTCAAGTCCGCAAAGTCGAGGGGTTTAGTTTTGTATACAATAATTTTGACATATCCATATAAGAAGAAGTCTAATGGTGTTAGATCGGGGGATCGTGCTGGCCATTCCATCGATCCTCGCCTCCCTATCAACTGATTTGGAAATATTCGGTTGCGGTACTGCCGGACATTGATTTGGTAAAGGGGCGGTGCACCGTCTTGCTGAAACCATCAGGTGCACTCATCAGAAAACAAAACATGTTCTAATTAGATCACATTGTTATCTAACATTGCCATCATTTGTTCACAAAAATACGTTCTCCTATCAAAATCGTCTTCCATGAGCTTCTGAGTTTCATTTTATAGGGATACATTTTCTTTTAATATTTGAATAATCGATTAATGTGTTCGATGAATCGACATTGGGGGTGATTTTCGACTAGAACTCAAGCATAATATCCAATATGGTATCATCACTTATAGCATTGGCAGCTGCTTTGTTTATCTGCCTTACATGTCCAAGCTCATGAAACTGCTTTTCTATTTTACTAATTATTGTCCCTTCCATATGTGTCCGTGTGTTATCTTCATAACCAATTATCTGTAGAATTGTTATTTTGTGCATTTCTGTTAAATGAACCAGTTTTCTGATATGTAGTTTAATAATTAACGAAACTCAAACGACTGTGACAAGCAAACAACATGTTATTAAATGTAACAAATTTAGACAAATGTAAACAAAACTATTTATAGTTAATATTTCCGAAACAGAAGATAGATATAGGATATTGTACCTTGTTTAGAATTTTCTGAAGAATCTAAAAATTGCATAATATACAGGGTGTTGCAAATAAGAAAGTTGATATTAACCACTATTATATGACACACCCTGATTAAAAGGTTTTGTTGAAAAAAATGCCCAATTAATGTTAAAGGACCACGCTCAATCCTTATGGAAAATGGGTTTAGGCCAATTTTTCTGAAACTTGGCAAGTCTCAATGGGCACAAAGCCCAAAAACCCCTTTCGAATTCAACCCCCAAAGGCGAAAAGCTGATCATAGGCCGGTTGCCTTACAGCAATATTATACAGCCATAAAATAATTAGTAGTTAGCCACCCAATGACTTAGACTGTGACTTTTATCTTCTCGCTATTGAGTTACTTCTCCCACTTTGCCACCACCACCACCACCACCCCCAATACACACACACCTCATCTAAACGTAATAAAAGATGCTATCAACTTTGGCCTAACCTAAAGTGAGAAAAAATAATCTTAAACTAAAACTATGAGGGTGCAACGTATAACTCCAAATAATAGATAGTTAGTCCCAACCAAATGACTCTTTATGGGTTTGATCTATAAGCCTAACCTTATAGAAAGTAGTTAACCTGCGACCCCTGTGCACGAGATGTATGTATCATCAAACCATAGAGATATGGTCCTGACCTAAAGATCCTCTGTGAGTTATGAGCCTTGACAGTAATCCCAACCTAAAAAGTCTTTAGTGTAGAACTCACTGCATTGGGTTTCATCTTCCTTCATCTTCATCATCTAGTGGTTGGTCCTTTAAAAGTCCCATAGCACTGCGGCCTAATTAGGCCTATTGTGCGTCCCACTACTAGTCCTATTCAGCAAGTAGATTTGTCCTTTTTACAAAGTCCAAAAGCTTCCTTGCTGACACTTCTCTCAGCTCCTTGGGTTCCAAATAGGGTCTCCCAAGGAGCGCCATTCTGCTACGTGCAAATCCCGGGCACTCGCCCAGGATATGCAGAGAAGTTTCATCCGCCGATTCACATCCTCGGCAGACCGGACTGTCTACAAGCTTTAGTCTATGTAGATGTTTCTTAAAGTGACAGTGTCCCGTTATGAGTCCTGTCACTCTCCTGAGCCGGATTCTATTCAAGCTCAGTAACTCAATCGCTCTTCCATTCGAAGGATACTCCATAAGCTCCTTGGAATGGCTATGTCCTGGCCTTGAAGTCCAGTATTTCCTATGTTCTGTCTCTGTCCATTTGCCCATAGCCCGCCTGACCACACTGGGAGATGTGCCACAGAAGGGCTCCGGGCCAATGAACACTGTTTCGGATCCCTTCCTCGCAAGTTCATCCGCTTTCTCATTTCCACAAATGCCTTTGTGCCCTGGCACCCAACACAGTCTGACTGTATTGTTGGTGGCCAGTTCAGTTAGCATTTGTAAACAGTCCCACACCAGTTTTGAACTTACCTTGTGTGCGGCTAAAGCTTTAATTGCAGCTTGACTATCAGAGAATATATATATGAGTTTACGTCTATAACCTCTACGTACATTCTCTGCCAGACACGCCATTATTGCGAAGATTTCTGCTTGGAATACAGTAGGGAACTCCCCCAGACTGTAGCTTGCACTCCATCTGGGTCTGAGTCCATATATTCCTGCACCCGTCCCTCTGGTCATTTTGGAGCCATCTGTAAACCATACTAGGCTCCACCTTTCCAGGGTATTAAACCTTTCCTCCCACTCGCTTTGATCCTCTATTCGAGTCTCAAATGGCTTGTGGAAGTGAAACTTTGGAACCATCTTGTCGGATACCATCCCAAGAATTGGTTCCGACATAGATGTATCTTTGATCCTGGAGTGGGAACCACCCCTCCAGTCATTATTATTCCTGAGTCGATATGCTGCTAGCCGCGCTTCTCTCTCCACCACTATATGCAGCGGTGGCAGATTTAGCATGACTTCTAGTGCAGCTGTCGGGGTCGATGCCATCGCCCCCGTTATACCTAAACAGGCCAATCTCTGAATTCTATTCAGTTTTTCCTTCGCTGTGGTCTGTTGTGTTTTCTGCCACCATACCACAGCGCCGTAAAGAATCCTGGGTCTTACTATCGACGTATACAACCAGTGTGACATCTTTGGTTTCAGTCCCCAGGTTTTCCCAATAAGGCGGCGGCATACACACAATGTCTGCTTCGCCTTACTCACCACTTTTTCCAAGTGCGCATTCCAGGTAAGCTTATTATCCAGTATCACTCCTAGATATTTTACTTCCCTGGAAAATGTAATGCCCCTCTCCCCTATTATAGGTTCAGAGAGTCCAGTTAAATTTCTTCTCCTGGTGAAGGGTACTACGACCGTTTTGTCAGGGTTTACTGACAGTGCCTGCCCCTTACACCAGTCATCTATCCATTTCAAAGCCTCTTTCATGAGTTCTGAAACGATAATATTATGTTTCCCGACTATGAGAACGACCAAGTCGTCCGCATAGCCTTGTGTATAAAATCCCTTTCGATTAAGGCCCTCCAGTGCGCCGTCCACCACTAATCCCCATAACAAGGGAGACAGTACGCCTCCCTGGGGGCAGCCCCGGCCTACCTTACACCTGGATGTCTCTCCCGAAAGGGTAGCTGTTACTGTCCGGTTTCTCAACATGGTATCTATCCAACGACACAAAGTGTCTTCAAGGCCCCTGTTGCGAACTGCCGAATTAATAGATTCGAAAGGTGTATTGTCAAATGCCCCTTCAATATCTAAAAAAGCTGCCAAAGCTAGATCTTTGTCGTCCATTGCCCTCTCTATCCTAGAGACTAGGCTATGAAGGGCTGTGTCGACTGATCTGCCTGCCTGATAGGCGTATTGGTACCTGTGCAGAGGATTTGCCCTCAATACCCCGTCCCTTATATGCCTGTCAACTATTCTCTCCAACGTTTTCAGGAGGAAAGATGTTAAACTTATCGGGCGATATGCCTTTGCCTGGGCATACGATGGACGCCCTGGTTTAGGAATAAACGCCACGTTCGTCGATCTCCATGCCAGCGGTATATAACCAAGTGCAATGCTGGCTCTGAAGACGTGAATTAAGACCGGAGCTAGACAGTCCACCCCCTGCTGTAGCAGTACAGGTAGGATTCCATCGGCTCCTGGTGATTTAAATGGGTCAAAAGAACTTATTGCCCATCTTATTCGTGACTGACTCACCACCGTCTTGGCAACCTCCCAGTTCTGTCGAGACCCGGTCGTTACCCTCTGCTGGTGATTCCAGTCATATTCATCTCCATGATTTAATAACCTGGAGCCTGGAAAGTGAGTATTTAGAAGTAATTCCAATGTCTCCCTTCCAGTTTTGGTATATTCCCCACTCGGTGCTTTGAGAGACCCGAGTTTCGTATGTCCGTTCTTAGAGAGAAGTCTCTGGAGTTTAGCACACTGTGGGACACTATCAATATCCTCACAGAACTTCCTCCATGAGTCTCTCTTCGCTTTTCTAATTTCTTTATTATACTCAGTGAGGGTTGCTCTATAAGTCTCCCACTCTCCTGTCCGCTTTGCTCTATTAAATAGTTTTCTTGTCTGTCCCCTCAACTGCGTGAGTTCCTTGCTCCACCAGGGTACGGTGTGCTTATCGGACCTCACTTTGATAGGACAGCTGTATTCATATGATCTTGTGACGGCGTTTTGGAGTTCCTCCACGGCCCTCTCAAGATCATATGTGTTCCTTAGTTTTGTACAGATTTCCCTAGTCCTGGCCTGTAACTCCGTTCTATAGGAGTCCCAGTCAGTTCTTTTTGGGTCTCTGTAGGTTCTTACTTGCGGATTATAATCCGTTATAATTTCAAAGTGGATATGTCTATGATCCGACATTGACGGCTCATTCGACACATGCCACCTCGCAATATTATTACATATCGGTCCCGATCCCACTGTTATATCGATGACTTCACTTCTATTTTTTATAACAAAGGTGGGCTCGTTCCCGACATTCAAAATCTCTAGATTATAACTAAAAAGAAAATCTAGTAAAGACTCACCTCGATCGTTGACATCGCTGCTTCCCCACACCGTATGGTGTGAGTTAGCATCACATCCCACGATGAGTTGTTTCTTCTCCTTCTCGCACCAGGCCACCAGGTCCCTCAGTTCCCTGGTTGGAGGAGATTCTTTCTTATCGTAAGGGAGGTACGCTGAGCAAACTACCAGTTGTCTCTGCGTTCCCTCCGATACATAAGTCACTTCGGCCGCCACCAGGTCATCCGTGCAGAACCCTGGAAGAGGAAAAATATTAATACTACTCTTGTAATAAATACAAGCTCTAGGTCTAGTTTGGTGGCCACAATACAGTAAGCCACCATTACTTACCTGCAATCCTCTGATCCGGGATCCATGTACCCAAGGCTCCTGGATCAAAGCTAAATCCGCATTTACGCGCGCCACACTGGCACAGAGAGCAGCAGATGCCGCTCTACTGTGCTGAATGTTCGCTTGTATTACCTGGAATTTGACCAGATAATACAGATTTTGGTCCCTCCTGATCTTCATCAGAAGGTCCCAAATCTACCCTGCCCTTCTCCAGGTTCCTAAAAAGGACCCTGGTGAAGTTCAGAAATGGTCTGAAGCCCTCCTTCTGAAGTACCTTCACACTCATCTCATCTACTGAGAGGACTAGGGTCTGGCCCTTCTCCTCAACCTTGCGGTTGATTAGCCTCCAGGCCCCCGTCCTCAATTCCCCGTTCTGGTTTTCCAGACGGCGCATGATGGTTTCCGGTTCATCAGGATGACCCGGAATCCACACGATGAACTTAGTGAACTTAGGTAGGTCCCTAGGCTCAACAGCGCTGAGTCTAGCCCCCTCCCAAGGCACCAAGCTCGCCGTGGTCGTCTTCAGCCATTGCAGGCTCTCCTCGTTGAAGGCGGTGATCGCTAGCGTTCCCCCCCTTCGACGACACTCCAGGAAGCGCGGTCGTGTACCCTCGCCCGCGATCCCATCAATGGCCCCCAGAAGCGCCGACTGGACAAGTCCCATCTGGTCCTCATCCATTCGGACCTCCGGGTATCCATGGGGGACCACCACTGCTTGGATCCCCGACAGCGCCTCCCCGTAAGTCTTGCCACGCTGTCCCGTGGCCTTAGGCCTCTTGGAAACAGGCCGGTCGGAAATCGGCTCACTACCGTCCGACCGTCCACGTTTCTTCCCGAGTCCACTTGGCCCCGGTTCAGCAGCCTGCGGAGTTAGAGTGGTACTTGAGCCAGGTTCCGTCACCGGCCCCTGTCCTTTTCCCGCCTCTGCCTTCCGCAGTTTTTTAAGTTTGCGCTTTTGCGCACCAGACAATTTCTTCCTACCTTCCAGGTTCAGTCTGTCGACTCCCCTAGAGATAGTAGTCACTGGTGTTTGCTTCCCAGTGGCTGTTTTATTTTCCGCCTGGTCAGCAATTACTGCTTCCCCGGCGGATGTTGACGGCCCCCTTTCGGGTTCCCGTTTTTTTGATTTATGGTCCATAAAGGTCCCACGAGTCTGGAGGAAATAAAAGTCACCGCCAGGTAGTGCCCCATGCCTGACGGAAGGCTAAATACGATGGGGTGCGCCAGGTTCCCCAAAGAGATCGTTTGCGATGCGACATTTTTACCTACCCCCGCACCATTCAGCCCTCGGCACGATGCGTTTCCACCTTGGCTTGGGTAGCTGAGCTGTTTCTTAGTTTTCACTACTCTCCCTCGACCTTTCCGGCTTGGGTGACCCTGCCAGGAGTATAAAACTCCCGCCGGTTTAGCTCTTGGGTTCACTGTAGCTACTTAAGCCCCTCCACCAGCGACAAGGTCATACAGCTCCCAGGAGGGGATTGGGTTTAGATTCTTATATAGATATACCCTTGAAAGGGCTTTCTATTTTTGCTTTAAGGTTAGAACTTCCAGTACAGTTCCGCCAAAACCTATTTTCGAAATGATTGAAGCTATTTTACAATTGGTTATCTATTTTATTAAAAATCTAGGTAATATTGTAGTATTCTATACGGAGGCGGGGTCCGAAGGGGGTTAATTCTTGGAGTATGTGATCAGTTGTCGGTAGTGATAGTATTAAAATGATTTACGACTCGTAAGCAATGAATAGTCATCAAGCATCTTTTGTTACGTTTAGATGAGGTGTGTGTTGGGGGCTGCGGTGGTAGTGGTGGTAGCAAAATGGGAGAAGTAATTCAATGGCGAGAAGATAAAAGTCACTGTCTAAGTCATTGGGTGGATTACTAATAATCATTTTATGGCTGTATAATATTGCGGTATAGTAAGGCAGTAGGCGTATGATCAGCTTTTCGCCCTTGGGGTTGGAGGAGTTTTTGGGCTTTGTGCCCATTGAGACTTTTGATCAGCGTGTTAAGAACTACCGATTTGCCAAGTTTCAGAAAAATTGGCCAAAACCCATTTTCCATAAGGATTGAGCGTGGTCCTTTCTATTACAAATAATCACTCAGACTTCCTTCTCTCTTGTTTATTCAACAGTTCAATCATTTTTTATGTCACTTCTTCTTTTATTTATTTTCAACTATTTCCTAGCAACAACTATCTTCTTTTTTCTATACATATTAGATATAACAACAATAGTGAATATGAAAATATCAATATTGTTCTCAACACTCTTCCTCAGTATTGATGTTTTCATTACATAAACCTAATTCTTGTACTAATATTTTAAATGTAGTTTTACACAGTGTCTTGGTTAAGATATCAGCTAATTGTTGCTGGGTACAAATATATTTTACGCTTATAACACCCTCTTCAACCTTTTGCTTCACAAAGTTAAACTTAATATCCATATAATTTAATCACTTTTGGTCACTATTTTTAACTGATTTTATTGTACTTTGATTATCTTCAAAAATGGTTACAGTATCTGTGTCGATATTCAATTCTAATAACAATTTTCTAATCCAACATGCTTCCACTGAAGCTTCACATAACGACACAAATTCTGCTTCCGTTGTACTGAGTGCTACAGTACTTAGTTTTCTTGATTGCCAAATAACTGTATTATCATACACTTTAAACAAGAAACCAGAGGTTGACTTCCTATCTGTATCCCTAGCCCAATCAACGTCTGCATAACCAATAGAGGTAAACTATTATTATTTTTGACATATTTTAACTTATAATTTACAGTACCTTTAACATATCGTAATATTCTTTTCAAAGCTTTCCATAGTTGGTCATTAGCATTAATCTGAAACCTACTTAGATAACAAACTGAGGTAGTTAAGTCAGGTCTTGTCCCCATTGTTGCATACATTAATAAACCTATCAAAGATCTACATTTTCTTTCACACAACTGATCAACAGTATCTGTTTCATTTAATTTCAAGTTAACATCCATTGGAGTATCAATACTGTTACAATTTATCATACCTTATTTTTCCAAAATAATATGCAAATATTTGGTCTATATAAATGGAATCTGAACTTCGCGAAATTAATATGCCTAAATACATCAAGTCTGTATCACCCATATCTTTCATTCTGAATTTAGTAAATAGAAATTTTTTAGTGAATTTATTTCATGTATATTATTTCCTAAAATTAATGTCATCAACATACAACAATAAATACAAATCACGTATATAAGCAAAAATTATTATCAGATCGTTTAAAACCGTAACTTGTAGTAGTCTCACTAAAACACTCATACCAATACTTTGGCGATCTCTTTAGCCCATATAATGAATTCTTTAATTTTAAAACATGTTCTCTGACATTCAGTCCAACCGGTGGTTTTAAGTATACATCTTCATCAATCTTACCATACAAAAAAGTACTTTTTATGTCACGTAAACGAATGTAATAGTCACGTTGAATTGCAGCAGACAGTAGTATTCTCAAAGTTTGAAGCCTCAACAGGTGAGTACACATCATCAAAATTTCCTTGCTGTTGGAACCCTCGAACTACCAATCTTGCTTTACACAACTTATTACTTCCTATTTCTTTTCTTGTAAAAACCCATTTAAATCTAAAGTATCTATGTCACCTTTTTGTGGCACAACATACCAAGTTGCCAACATTGCTTCATCATTGCCATTAAAATCTGTTACATAATCATCTTGCCATTTTGGTTTTTGTCGATTTCTTTTTCTCTTGTTTCCTTTTGTTTCTCTTCTGCATTCTTCTCTTTATTTTCCTGAATATCAATATGTCCCTCATTAACCAATTCACTCTTATTTTCTTCCATATTTATCTGCATAATTGGCATACTTACAGTCTCTTCGTTTTTGTAGTATTTTTCATTAAATATTACATTTCGAGCAGCAACAATTTTACGGTTCTTTTCATCCCATAATTTATATCCTCCTGAACAGTATCCTACCATTACCATTTTTTTTCCTTTTGCATCAAGCTTGTGTCTTAGCTCCTTTGGTACATGATTATATGCAGTGCTACCGAAAACTCTTAAATGTGCCACATTTGGAATTTTTCCTTCCCATAGTTCACTAGGTGTCTTGGCTTTTGATGCTGAATATTAAATAGCTTCACCCCAAAATTCTCTTGGTAAATTGGAATCCAATAACATAGTTCGAGCTTTATTCATTAAAATCCTGTTCATTCGTTGAGCCACTCCTTTCATCTCTGGGATATATGCCACCGTATAATGTAATCTTATGCCTTTTATTTACAAAATTCTTGAAATTTTCTTGATACATATTCTCCCCCATTATCGGTCCTCAACTTTAACAAATCCCTACTAAAATGTTTAGTAACATAATTATAGTAATGCTTGAATTGCTGAAACACATCAGACTAGTTTTAAGTTACCGTTTTATGCAAGGCTGTTGGCCATTTATTCGTTAGCTATAGAGCCAAAACCGTCCGTTTCCCCACTCTGACGAGTGCCGCGCGCACGATCCCACCAAGACTCCTGCTTAGTCGAGGGGGGATTGTGGCAATAAAACCAGCTTTCCTGGACGAAAATTCTCAGTTGGCTGCCAGAACTCGAAAAACTCCAGCACCACCCTGAGGACCATCCCGAGAAACCTGAAACCGAAGCAGCGACCCGGAATAAGTAAGCAGATTGTATTTTCCTAATTTTGCCTGTCCTGCTATGGTATAAGTCTGGCCGTTTTTGAACTCTGGCAAGACAGTACGACCACAGCGTTGTCGGCGAAGGTTTGGCTGGGTGTCCCACCGCCCTCGTTCGACGAACGTTGTCCGTCACATCAACCGAACTGCTGATTTGGCTGGGTATCCCACCGCCCTCGTTCGACAAACGTTGTGAGCCCCTTTACTGAAACTGCTGGTTTGGCTGGGTGCCCCACCGGCAGTAGAGGACGTGAAGGTGTGGAATTGTACAGCAGTAGCGTTGTCGGCGAAGGTTTGGCTGGGTGTCCCACTGCCAATAGAAGACGTTGTGTGTCGGCTGTGTAACGACGGATAGACCCTCGAAGTTTGGCTGGATTCCCCACCGCTTCTGGAAGAAATCTGTCACCCGCCACGCGATTGAACGCATTGAATTGCATTGCTTCGGTTTTCTCCTTGGCTGGTTGAACCTGTGCTTAATTTCAGTTGCTTTGCTAGAAACCGCTGACCAGATTTATTTGTAGAATTAGAGTAACCCGTAATTATTTTTCTCTGTTTCAGAGCCATTTGGGAACAATTTATTTATTGATTATTTATTACTCTAATTTATAAACCTCATTTTTTTCCCTTTCTAGCACCGACCGAAATTTAAAACCGAATAATTATTTATGGCGTACCGTTTTCTTAGAGTATGAGATTGTTTATTGTAGAAAAATAAACCCAACGCCTAATACTCCGTTTTTCTACGTACCGATTTTGTGTCCTGATATTTGACCATTTGCTAATTTTGTATTTATTTACAGCACCGAAAAACAGCATTTTGTTTTAATCACACCGCTGGTAAATTATTTGTACATTTTATTAGAATTTATTTTACTTTTGTTTGTTTCAATTTCCGTAGGCCTAGGAAAATAAATCTAGTAAATATATTTCCAGTTTTTATTCATTTTTAACGCCGACAAGCTTGATAAAATTCCGATCAGTAAAAAGTCTTACTATCTTTTTGTAACCTACACTGATAATTCCGTTTATTTTAAAATAACACTACATTCGGAGAACTACTTTAATTAAAAGTAAGAAAAATATAACAGACCCCTGGATTTAAACTTTCTTCACTGTAGCTGTCCCGAGTACTTACTCTAAACCGAGTGGGTTCACGTGGAGTTACCCCCACGTAAAAGATAGGGAAACTGACGCCAGAGACTAACCGAATAAAGAGATTGTAATCCGGAGTACGTTCCTGTGACGTCGGCCGTAACGGCCGAGTTGCGTTACAACCGTTATTGAAAACAACTTTTAGACCTGCATTTTCCATCCTTGAAACAGATAACAATTTTTTTTAAATCGGGTACATAATAGACATTCTTTATCGTACTAAATTTTACTACCTTATTTACTACACAACTAACTTCCATATTTCCCACTCCAATGGCTTCTAACACTGTTCCGTTTTTTGCTGCTGACATTTTTCTCGGGACCCGTAACTCGGTGTATTCGCTGAACTGGTCCTTGTTGTCAATCAGATGATCTTCACTTTGACATTCATTTACTTCACTTGTTGACTGACAACAAAAACTGATTTTTCCTCTCTATCTGCCACAAATAACTGATGACGTCTGCCTTGATAAAATTGTTGTCCTCTTCCTCGTCCTCGATTCCCACCTTGCCTATAATGTTTTCTCTCATACCCTCTATTCTGAACTCCACTCGTTCCTGCACCTGAGTGCCTGACATACCTGTTTGTGTTCTGATTTGATGGATAAAATTTTCTTTGATAACACTGGAACTTTTTGTGGCCTGGCTTCCCACAAAAATAGCACAAAAATGTACAATCAACGTTTGTGCTGCCTACATATGATTTCTTTCGCATTTCCTCTTCACCTAAACTACTAGGTTTTTGACAAAATTTAATTTCAAATTTTCCACTGTCTCTAATGTTGTAACTATCGCTTCATATGATTTGGGCATTGACATTAAAACGTAATTTATTTTTTCTTCTTCAGACAGTTCACTATCCGCGTCTTTTAACTGTGAAAATATTTCTTCTAATTGAACAAAGAAATTCAGTAGTACATCTTTCTCGTTATATTTCATGTCACTTAATTTCCTTCTCAAAAATAGTTTGCTTCGAACACCTTTTTTCTTGAAATTGTCTTTCAAATTTTTAAACATCATATGCCGTTTCTTTGTCCTTTAAATACTACAAGTGACTATCTGCTGCTGTCCCTATTATAATTGCTTGAGCTCGTGCTTCTATAGATTCGTTTTCTGTTTTCTCATTGAACTGTTCGTCTTCAATAGCTTTTATAGCTTTACTTTCAAGTAGAATACTTTTGATTCTGAACGATCATACTGCAAAATTTTCCCCAGCAAAAGGCACAATGTTGAATTTCTCTCTGCTCAACATATCGTTGTTTTCTTAAAACTTTTGTTCACTGTTCGAATAATTTCAAATCAGCCACTGCTACTTGCGTTTTATTCTGGGCCCATAAGCCTATTAATTTTCTATTACAAATAATCACTCAGACTTCCTTCTTTCTTCTTTATTATCTTTTAAAAGTACAAAACTATATTTTTAACAGTTCAATAATTTTTTATTCACTTCTTTTATTTATTTTCAACTCCTTCCTAGCAAAATATAAATTCTTTTTTCTATACATATTAGATATAACAATAGTAAATATGAAAATATCAATACAGTTCTCAACAATTAAAAATACCAATCGACGTGTCCTAGCGTTTTTTCGAACACGCCCCCATTTATTTATTATTGAATTTATTCCATTTGGCTGATACACACTGTATATGTCTACGTTACCGTACTAGAACGCCACCATCCATGTCGTTTAATGGTTGTAATATCGGCCCCTGCGTCGGCTAACAGAAAAGTGGAAGAACGTCAAAAGCAGTGCTCTGTATAAGTTTCCGGATGAGGCAAATTGAGAATTGCTATTTATTTTGGCACATTCCTTATTTTGTTGACGCCAACCCCTTGGTTAATATTTTTCCCTGATATACCTCACAAAAATCTTCGACTTGTAATAGTTGCCGGACATAAATTACAGTATTTGCAGTATATCTTCATATAGTCTGGACTTTAAATCACAAAACATCTTGGAGTATGAGTTTTGGAATCGGGAACTCTTATAATAATAATTAAATATTTGTCTTCTATATCATCGATCGTTATCTTTAGTAGCTCATCTCTTATCAAAGCTGCATAAACACCAATTATTAAAATGACCTGAAAAGTTGTCCAAAATTAATAAAGTGGATCGATAATAATAATAATTTGAATTACATTTTCTAGCAGAAATCAGGTAAACATCTCTCAATTTCTTCTTTTGTTAGAATTCTGAATTTTTTCGGACGGTATTGATTTGCTTTTCAAAATTGGTATTAGTTTTGGAAA
This sequence comes from Anoplophora glabripennis, assembly GCF_000390285.2. Classification (NCBI taxonomy): domain Eukaryota; kingdom Metazoa; phylum Arthropoda; class Insecta; order Coleoptera; family Cerambycidae; genus Anoplophora; species Anoplophora glabripennis. Next base: position 109,170 of record NW_019417228.1, read on the forward strand.
TTTTCTGATATTTACATTTTTTGGCATTCAATGTATAAAATCTAGAACATACATCTACAACGTAGAAGACATATCCCAATCTCATTTTTCAAAAATTATTAATTACTTTATTCGAAATTTAACATTTTCTGAACTAAAGTGTATTTTCATCTACTAAATACTATAGTTCAATCTTAGTAGTAAAAGGTACACAAAGGTGTCACTGTAGCATTTATATTTGATATTTCCAAATGTGAAATCAGTATATCTAGTATATCAGTATTAAGTTTAAAAAGTACACTTTAGTTCTTTGATACATTTTTATAGCATTTTACTTTAGCTCCGCGCGTATTTGTTATTACTGTCACATGTCAAATCGGTATATAAAATAAATTTAACTAGGATTAAAATAAATATTAAGGAGTCTGCTCAGTTTTGGAAAAAAAAAATCATTTTAGACTACCTACTACACATTTGACATTTCTGTCTTATATCAAATCAGTACCTACATCAACAACTAATTTATTTTTTAATTAGGTCTAAAATGCTATTTGGTCTCTGGTGGTTGCACTTTCGTAGAATTCAAAAATGCACTTTCTATCCTGTTACATCTTTGTCACATCAATAAATAGTTTCAATTTTAATTAGCACTAAAGAGCTTTTTGCTCAGTGACTAATCATTATCCCTTGTTTAATTCCCGTTTCTGCCTTCTGTCACATCAGTATATTAGTTTTAATTTCAATTAGGAGTAAAGTAGCTTGTAAAATTTGAACGATGCTTTTTCTTGGAATTAAACAATGCATTTTAGTTCCTTAAACATTTGACAAACCGCTCATATATTAAATTAGTATATTAGTAGTTTTATTTTAATCGGTAACTCCCTAAAAACCCAAAACCGACTATAGTGACTCTTACGCTCTTCTGATATGACACCCTACTCAAGGGCTATTTAATCCGTGGCTGCTCAACCTTGATACTAAAAAATGCACTTTAGTTGTTGGTGTATAAGATCTAAAATATAGGTACCTAATAGAGATATTAAAGAAATATCGGTTACGTACGAGACAGCTGTTTTTATTTATTTATATACCTACAAGAACCTCCGATTAAATTGAACTTGTACCAAAATTAAAGTCCAAACAGACTGAGGGAGGTTAATATTAAATTAAAAGTCACACGAATTGCAGTGTCGCAAATTTGTGGAAAATCCGCAATAAAAGTCAACTGGAATTATTACCAACACGTGATGGGGCTAAATAATTGCTTATTATAAAAAGACGAATAAAACAGCATTCAGAATGACACATTACTGAAATTTAATATCCTCCTTTGTTGTTTCCGTCAAAGACATTGCCGCTTAGTCGGAAGTATTAAATTATATATTTGATTATCGCCAGATGCTCTGAGATAATAAACAAAGTTCGAGTTTCATTTCAATTTTGGGAAGTTTTAAATTGCAGAAATTTCGAAAGGGACGTGTGATAAAACTTATAAATTGAATATATCTGCTAATATGGAGTGATTTACGTTATATGTGCCATTGTTATTGACTATTCTATTTATATGCAGATTCATATTTTTATTCATAAAAATAAAATTAAAATTTCTATCGCAGTATTTGTTTTTCATATTTTCGTTCACGTTTTATAGGGATGAGGGAAAATTTATTACGCTAAACTAGTCAAGTTTTCAGCGTAAATATTTCAATAGATACATAGATAGATAATTTATTTATACCGGAAATTTACTAAATTTATATTATTACCTTTGTACACTACAATCCAGTTTAAAATATGTATACTTTTATAGATTCTTCAGCTACAGAGTTTTGTTGAATTCTACATTGGACTGTAGGTAGTAAAAGTCACTGCCACATATCAGAAGTTGTGTAATCCACTTGTATTTCTCTAAAGGTGCTTGATATTAATATCTGGTTCTCTGTCTCATATACGGCAGAGTCATCTTGTGTCGAGTGTAATAAACTTGTTTTATAGAGTTGTATGTTGTATGTGCCTTTTCTTCATACATCTTTTATATTGTACCTTATTCGTTCATTCGTTCAGCTACAAACAACAAAGGAAGAGTTTATTAATCGTTCGCCTTTTAATCTTTTTGTTTCAGCCATTATTATTTAATAATAATAATAATAGTCTTTATTTGCAAAGTTATTACAACAAAACATGTAGATAAAATAAATAAATATGTAAGTATGAGACAATGCAAATCTCATGGCGAAGTTCAGATATAGACAACATGTTTTTCTCTGCTCTACCACTTAAACCATACTATAAACATAAAAGATAAGGTTGTATATTAAACGTAGAGAATTGATTGAGCCAAAAATAATCAATAAATTTATTTATAAAAGTGAATAGTGAACTTACTACAAGTATGTATATAATCGGATAGAGATGTTTTATAAATAAATGAAACAGTAGATGAAACAATAGGATAAAAACAATAAATGACACAATAGATAAAACAAGATATTACAACATTAATATTGATTTTGACATAGTAGCACTGAGTCTTTTTTTGAAAACTTCGTTTGAGCAATGTTTTAGTTCTAGAGGGATGTTATTATACATTTTATAAATATTATATGTAAACGTTCTCTCATATAATGCAGTTTTGTG
>NW_019417228.1:117118-194967 GCF_000390285.2 Anoplophora glabripennis
CGCGTTGTACCGTCACGCGGTGGTCCCGGGTTCGATCCCCGATACAGTTATGACTTTTTTTCAACTAATATTTATTTCAAATAACAACATGAAAATTAAAATCGAAACAATTTTATAAGCTTTTCAAGTTAGGAGAAATTTTAAACACCGCACCGCTGAGGCTGTGACCACGACGATACACTGTTGCCAATTAGGATGTTCAACTTAGGTGTGTGTTTGGTATTTACATTGTGAAAAGGTGACGATTTGATTCTTAAAAAAGTTGTTGGAAATAGTAGTTTATTATAACCTTTGTACCAATATCTCGTTAATTTATATGCTCTTGTTTTTAGGTTTATTTTACACACATATTTATACATTAAATCGATTCTTTTTAATTACTGAAGCTAATAATTAATAGGTATATAACACAATAACACAAATAAATGTTATGCGATTGTACTTAAATTTAAGATAATAAATATTATTATTATTATTATTATTATTATTATTATTATTATTATTATTATTCTTATTCTTATTCTTCTTATTCTTCTTATTCTTCTTATTCTTCTTATTCTTCTTATTCTTCTTCTTCTTATTCTTCTTCTTCTTCTTCTTCTTCTTCTTCTTCTTCTTCTCCTTCTCCTTCTCCTTATTCTTCTTCTTCTTCTTCTTCTTCTTCTCTATTTATAACAGTACATGCATTTACCACTTCCTTAGAGTCAAAACTGTAATAGAGCTGGGTGTCATCGGCATAAAGGTGAATGTTACAGTTTTGAAGAGTTTTAATGAGACTAGACGTATAAACAGCAAAAAGCAAAGGACCCAAAATAGACCCTTGAGGAACTCCACTCTTTAGTTCTAAACAGTCGGATGATTCACCATCAATCATAACCATTTGTGACCGATTAGATAGGAAAGATTTTAATAAGGTGATAGCTTCTTCTGAGAGACCTATGTAGTGTAATATTGCGGTTAATAAATCATAATTTAAGGTATCAAAAGCGCGACTAAAATCCAATAATACCAGCACAGTACATTTTCCGTTATCTATGGACCTTACAATATCATCGATAATATGAAGAAGAGCAGTTGTGCAACTATGACCTTTCCGAAATCCGGATTGAGTTTCAGGTAGTATTGAATTTGAGTCCAAATGTTGTTTTAATTGTACCTCTATAGCTCTTTCAAGAATTTTAGATAAAACTGGCAAAATACTAATCGGTCGCAAATCCTTATATCCAAGTGGATTTGTTTTTTTCGGCAACGGCTTTACTACAGTAATTCTCCATAAGCTTGGGAAAGTATTATTATTTAAACAGTAATTAATAATATGAGTTATGTAAGGAATAACATGAGGGCAACACAACTTTATCAATCTAGAACTCAATCGGTCTTCACCAACTGCATTTGTTTTTATGAGAGCAATTGTCTGGTAGACAAATAAATCGTTTATTTCATGAAACTTAAAATCAGTACGTACTACTTTTGAATTTTTGTAAAATGATAACAACGGCTCTGGAGGTTCTTTCGAAGAACAAGAAGATATAAAATAGTTATTAATTTCATTAGGGTTTTTTAAATTCTCGGGTATTGGAACAGATTTAATAGAAATTACATTATAGGTTTTTAAAGTATTCCAAAGACATTTAGAATTTGTGTTCTTGAATTGGCTTGCAAAATATGCTTTTTTCTTTCGCTTTATTGCAGAGTTAGTATAGTTTCTCATATCTTTATAAAATTGAAGGTGAATATCCGACTGAGTTCTCTTATACCTAATTAAAGCTTTGTCTCGTAATTTTATCATTTCCCTAATTGTACTTGTTAACCAGGGGGCCTTACATTTAGTTACTCGTGATGTTACTAAGGGCATATGTCTATCAAATAATGCAGTAAGTGAGTTAATCAAAAATGAGATTTTTTCATCAGCTCCCTCCTGATCAAAAATTGTAAAAAATGGAATACTAAATAAATCGGCTCTAAAATCTTCTTCATTGAAATATTTAAAAGATCTGTAGGTGACAGTTTTGGGTCTCTGCTTTTCCACACTTACTTTTATCTTACAAACAACTATATCGTGGTCAGCTATAATACCCGTTACGCCAATGACACCACTCTCAATTACCCAGTCAGGAGATGTAACAATACCATTCAACAAAGTGGCAGTAATGGCAGTAACTCTTGTAGGAGTGTCGATAACCTGCATTATATCAAAACATTGAAGAACTGATACCATTTTTTCAACCATGACATTATTAATATTCAAAAAATCTATATTAAAATCCCCACCGCATAACATTCAATCGACAGTAGGATATATTAAACTTAAAGTATCCTCAAACTCATTAATAAAGGCATTTACGTTTGTGTGAGGAGGCCTGTATATTACACCAATGGCAATAGTATTAGTTTTAATTCTTATATTCAGCCAAATTTGCTCTGATATTGTTCCATGATTATTAGTTAGTTCACAGTGTATTTTATTAGATATGTAAATGCATACGCCTCCCCCCCATGCTCCACGATCCCTCCTATATAAATTATACCCTTCAAAAGATACCGCATCATCTGTAACATTTTCATTTAGCCAAGTTTCACACACAAATAAAATATCAAAGTTATCTTGAAGACATATGGTCTTTACATTATGTAAATGTGCCAAAAGAGATCGTGCATTAAGACATCCTATATATAAAGTCACACATTTTTATTTGAATTAGCAAAGAAAGGTTAAAAAAGGAACTGAACCAAAATTAATATCATATACTAAAGAAATAGATTATAAGAAAAAGAAATAGAAAAAACAAGAAATCTTGGGTACACATGAACTGCACCCATTGTATACTACCATTTTAACACTATAACATAAGTGATATCCATATTTACACACATTCCTTGAAAGAGAAAGGATATAAAATATTAAGTAGGTATAGATACATATAATAGGTAATTCACAGGAAAATAAAATCTTCAAGAATTATGAAACCTAATAGTTAGATACTATTAAAGTCCTTCATTGTAGCAATTTTATGGACAATTCCATCACCAAAATACTTAAAATATGTTGCACCGAAACTGGTCCAGACTTTCCCACTCTTACCAACTTTATCCAGTGCTAACTTGAAAAAACTCATTTGCATTGACGTTAGGTCTTCTCTAATTACAATTTTAGTTCCCTTAAGCAATTTTCTGTTAGATAAAATCAAATTCTTAACATGTCCACTATAGCATTTCACTAATAATGGCCGGGATTTTCCTATATTGGCTTTTCCAAGTCGGAAGCAGCTCTCAAAGGCTGTTTCTTCTATATTTAGTTTCATCTGTGTGTTAAAAACATCAAGCACAGTAGCCAAACAATTTTCAGTATCATTTTTTCCAAGCCGAGAAATAGTGAAATTTCTGGCGTTTTTAGGTACTGAAATCTTTAAAAGTAAAACGTGTAGAACAAAAGTAAGCACAAAAATAAAATCCTTGATGTTTTGTTTATTCATTGTTACCANATAGTGAACTTACTACAAGTATGTATATAATCGGATAGAGATGTTTTATAAATAAATGAAACAGTAGATGAAACAATAGGATAAAAACAATAAATGACACAATAGATAAAACAAGATATTACAACATTAATATTGATTTTGACATAGTAGCACTGAGTCTTTTTTTGAAAACTTCGTTTGAGCAATGTTTTAGTTCTAGAGGGATGTTATTATACATTTTATAAATATTATATGTAAACGTTCTCTCATATAATGCAGTTTTGTGAGCAGGAGCTGATATTAGGTTTTATCTACTACACATATTATGTACATCCGTTCTATATGTAATTAGATTATATAAATATGAAGGCAACTGTTTAGTTATGATTTTATGATATAAACAGAGGGTGCAATCGAAAACGATTTTTCATATTAAGCCAATTTATTATTATTATTATTATTATTATTATTATTATTATTATTATTATTATTATTATTATTATTATTATTATTATNCCTATATTGGCTTTTCCAAGTCGGAAGCAGCTCTCAAAGGCTGTTTCTTCTATATTTAGTTTCATCTGCGTGTTAAAAACATCAAGCACAGTAGCCAAACAATTTTCATTATCATTTTCCTTAAGGCCATACACTAAAATATTGTTTTTACGAATAAACTTTTCATATTTTTCATGGTTGTCCTTCACGGATTTAATAATACCATCCTGATTGCGAACTGTCATTTCTAATTCATTTACTTTATTTCTCAAGAAATCAAGTTCTTTATTAATTTTTTCACTAATGCTTGTGAAGATCGATTCACTAAGCTGAGTGATGAATGATTCTGATGTACATAGTTTACTCACAGCCAATTTGACTACCTGGTGCAGTTGATCCCCATCCTCAACCTTCTTTTGTTGTCTTGTAGAGGCCATATTAAATAATTATTATTGCAATTATTACTATATAAAGTGGTAAATAGATGTAATCTTGAGTTCAAGTAATTGTATAGGCACAATAATTCTACTAGAGATTTTTCAAGGAACTATGTGCGCGTTGACTTATGAAAAACTGTAATTTTGTAGCACACAACAGAAACACGTCTACTCACACCAAGACATAGCAATGACTGACATGTAGATGACCGAGTTTCATTCGCGTCCAATTCTTCAAATTTTGCAAAATTCCAAATCATAGAAATGCAGCTAATACTGATTCATGGTGAATGTCCGTCCCATGGATATAAAATAAATTCAAAATATCTTCATTAGAATAATTATTCTGCATTTATCTGGTCGTGAAAGGACTTGATACTTGGAGAATACTGACTGACAATATTAATATTTGCATTTCAAGGCACATTTAATCATATTTTAAAATTTGAAAATGTAAGTAAACCGCAAATATCTGAAATAATTGAAACAGTAACCCCTACAATGCCTATATCGGTGAAAGAGAATTTGATTTTATATAATATAATGCAGAAATATACAGGGTGTTCCATTTGAATTTAAATAGTTTTGCCGATTTTAAGTTTTCAAAATGTAACGTGAAAAATGAGACACTTAGTATAATTTTCTTCAGGTAACTTTGATAGCGGAAGGTAGTGCATATGTTCTTTGTGTATTCGGAAAAGCAAGTAAAAGCTCCCAAAACGAAGAAAGATATAAGGAATTTTTGAAACACTTGCCAAATTTTTTGTAAAATGACGATTATCTCGAAAACGGTTGGATTTAGGTACAGGGAAGCTTGTACATTTTTGACTTATTTTTAATTTATCTTATCGATAATGCAATAATATATAGGGTGTTCCATTTAAAATAACGAAGTTGACAGCTACTTCCAGTATAATCGGAAGTGCTACGTTGATGGCATTATTTTCATTGAAGAGAACATATCTGATAACCTCCGTAAACAAAATTTCAGAGACATATTGTCTTTGGTTCCTCTGAAACGTCTAATAGGCCACTTACCGTGAAGACCTGTATATATCCATGGTCACAACAGGTACGTATTAAAAAATTGTTTAGCAATTATTGAGTTACTTTATTTTAGATTGGAACAATTCGCTGCAGTGATAAATAATATCGACGAGACTACAATGTGAATAATAATAATAAAATTGTTCGCTTGTTGTAGCTGGTAAATAAAATATTATAAAAGATTGGTGTGATTAATTTAAAATAAGTGTTAAAAACTGTATTTGATTAAAGTAGAAAGTAGAAATTAAATGATACTATGTTGACGATGTACTTTTATCGCAACATAAATAATATATTTTAAATTCTTGCTAATTGAATTCGAAACGGATGAGGCCCCAAAATATTTTTATGTTTTATTTTTCTGCTAATATAAAAACTTGTTTTTTTGTCAATTTTTTCTTAGCTATAGCCCTATATTTATCAGATCAGCTATACCCTAGCTGATCTGATGAAACTAAATAAATCTTACATACAAAGATAAGTAATAAGACCATCACTACAGCTAATAAGACAATTACTACAGTTACTCCCCCTTCAAAACTTAAAAAAATATATCAATTTAAAACGAATGTAACCTTTTTCTTTTGATAATTGCTACATGACGTGTTTTCTAAATTTTCTGCCAACATAAATGCAAGTTTGACTCTATCTAAGCTGACCACCATTTCTTTATTATCTTTGAAGATAACTAATGTTTTGTCGAATCTCTTAATAATCTTATAAGGACCTTCATACTTAGGTAATAAACAAGATTTAAGTTTTTCGGACCTTAAAAATATGTATTTACAGGTTAACAAGTCTGCGGAAACAAAAGGTTTATTATTTGAATGATTACTAGTCGTATTAAGTTTAATATTAGCGAAAGCCTCTCGTAAACCAGTGAGTACAGGATAAGTGTCAATGCTCTGCTGTGAATTGATAAAAAATTCACCTGGTAGCCTTAAAGGTTGACCATAAACTAGTTCTGCTGAAGAGCAGTCTAGATGTTTTAATATATGCTCTTATTCCTAAAAGAGCTATAGGTAGTTCTTTGACCCAATTATTGATTTCGCATGTTGCTATCAGAGCAGTTTTAAGTGTTCTATGGAATCTTTCTACTAGTCCATAACTTTGCGAATGGTAAGTAGTAGTATGAATCCGATGAGAACCTAAATATCTTGTAAATTCTTGAAAAAGTTTTGACTCAAAAACTGATGCTTAATCTGTTGTTATAGTATTGGGTATACCAAAACGACAAAAATATTCATTAAACAGTTTTTTTAAGCTTCAGGACATCTAGTGAATCTTTCAATCACCGTCAAAATATAACGATAATTTTGTGATGTTGTTAATGGGCCCACAATATCAATATTAATGTGTTCAAAACGACCCTTCGATATATTAATAGAAATAATTGGAGATTTAGTATGTCTTGTAATTTTAGCTTTTTGACAATCTATGCAAGCTTTTGTCCATAGAGTGATCTCTGCATTCATTTTTGACCAAAAATATCTTGAATTTACAAATTAGTTTGTTGCACGTATTCCCGGATGAGAAATTCTATGAAGTTCGTTAAATATTTTAAATCGAAAGTTTTTGGGAACATAAATTCTGGATGAAGAAGAAACTTCGCACCAAACTCTTTCTTCAGAGAAAGGTATATTTTCTTGTTTCAAAGAATATTTACAATTTTTGTTACTCTAATTTTTTAATAAGAAAATAAGATCTGGATCATCCTGTAGATCTTGTCTTAGTAGTTCTAAATGAATAGTTTTGTGAGAATCTAAACTACTTAGCTCTTATTCATATGTACGTGATAAACAATCAGCTACTACATTAGTTTTAACTTGTATGTGTCTAATATCTGAAGTAAATTGTGCAATGAACTCAAGATGTCTTATTTGTTGTGGGCTTTTTTGTGATTTTGAATTTAATGTATTTGTTAATGGTATGTGGTCTGTGTAAATGGTAAGTTCGTGACCTTCCACTACATATCTAAAATGTTTAATGGCTAGAAAAACTGCTAAGAGTTCGCGATCAAAAGTAGAATATCGAGTTTGTGTGGGCGTTAATTTTTTTGAGAAATAACTGATTGGTATCCACTTTCCACATCATTTAATTGTTCTAACACTGCACCTACACCTGTATTCGATGCGTCCACAGTTAAAGACAACTTTACATTGCTGATTGGATGTGATAAAATAGTTACATTTGCTAACAGTGTTTTTGCGGCTTGAAAACTACTCTCACATTTTTCTGCCCAGTCATTTATGGATTTTTGTCTATTATTTTGTAATGTAGTGGATAATTTATGTAATGGTATAAGAATTTGTGCAAAGTTTGGTATGAATTTGTGATAAAAGTTTACCATTCCGATGAACCTTTGTAATTCTTTAAGTTTCTTTGTACGCGGAAAATCTTGAAGTTTCTCTACTTTTGACTCTGATGGCAAGATGCCCTTTTCAGAAATGATATGGCCTAAAAATTCTAATTGTGACATTCCAAATTGACATTTTGTTGGATTGATATAAATTCCATAAGAACTTAATCTGTCAAAAAGCTTTGTTATATGTTCGATATGTGTAGTTTCATCTGAGCTTGCTACTAAAATGTCGTCTATGTATACGAAAACAATATTTAAACCTGATACTACCTAATTAATAAATCTTTGGAATGTTTGTGCTGCATTTCGTAGTCCGAAAGGCATTCTAAGAAATTCGTAGAGTTGTTATCGCCGTTTTGTAAATATCTTCTTCCGTGACTGGTATCTGGTGATAAGCTCTAACAAGATCATTTTTTGAAAATATTTTACAACCATAACTATGTAGATTAAAATCATGAATATGTGGCAATGGATATCTATCCAGAGTTGTAATTATGTTAAGCTGCCTGTAGTCGCCATAAAGTTTGGATCTTTTTTAGTCACCATATGTAATGGTGAAGCAACCTGAGAAGATGACGGCTTACATATACCGAATTCAACCATTTGTTCAAATTCAGCTTTAGCAATTTTGAATTTATTATAATCCGTGGTGTTGTAAAAGGTAAATGTCCATTCGTTGCTATGTGGTGTTTAACATTGCGTTTTACTGTTGTGGAGAAATCTGGAGGAGTTAATAATTGTGAGAATTGTTGAATAAGTTTGGAATATTTGTTTTCTGTTGTGAAAATTTTAGGAAAGATTGTTTGATCATTTTTGACAGTTCCTCTGATTGAAAGAGACGTTTCTGTATCAATCAGTTTTTTATTTTTAATATCTACTAATAACCCAAATTTTGTTAAAAAATCTGCTCTTATTATAGGCTTGGTTACGTCAGCTATAGTAAAAACATAAGGAAAATTACGTCTTAAACCTAAATTGACTTTTATAATTTTCTTTCCATAAGTATGGATCATTGAACCGTTAGCAGCATTAAGAAAAGAGTCTTTACCTCGTTTACATATTTTAAAAACATCTTTAGGAACTACAGAAATATCGGCTCCAGTGTCGATAAAAATTCAAGCTTATTATGATTATCAAAAATGAACTACTTTGATGTAAACTTTAGTTTATCTGCGTTTCACTTACAAAATTTCAGATAATATATAATAATTATATTTCTACTCCTCATTTCAATCTTAAGAATAGAATATATTAAAACTTAATCCCGAGGTATTCAAATTGGCACTTTACTCGTAATTTTAAGAAATTGGGAGACATTAGAACCGACAGTTTGCTCATCTTCAGTGTTTCCGTTATACGTTAAATATTACTATTATTTAATTATTTAAAATACCTATGTAGATATTCGACAGTTTTTACACTCTCCCAGATTAACATTGATACTTCCACATATATTGGTATAATTGTTATACGTTATGTTATATATTACTGTTTAGGGTACACTCATTTAAATTGAATTTGTTTGTCTTTGCACTTAATTCTTCATGTAAGTACTAAAAGTTAATCTCTAGAGATTAAAATTGATACTTTACTCATTCTCTAACAGCTGCGGTTTAAATTTAAAATAGTTATTCACTCATTTTTACGTTAATCTACAAGAATAAAAGTTAATATGTATATATTAAAATAAAAGTGGCACTTTATTCAATGAATATAAAGATTAAAACATCTCTTTCAATTCGTGGAGCGCAAATTAAATAAATATTTCATTTAAAATGTATCATTAAATATTTAAGATATTAATTTTAGGTTTCTAAATAAAATAATGCGTTTGATGTCTATTCAATTGTTTTATTTCTAATTATGAATGAAGATGAATTATAAATATTCCCGGAAAGCAAAAACCACTTATTAACAGTTCAACTTCGTATAATATCCCGACAGAACAATGGTATCTGGTCCAAGTGAGATACAAAGTTTTAGTTATAACGACGGAGATATCATTTAGACTACACTCCGCTCGGATCCTGTAATTCTGGTCATTAATATCGCAGACGTGCAGCAAGGAATTTCATAAACTGGGCAGCATTTGTTTTTTATGCGAATTCTTGAAATATTAAGATTGCCCAGTGCAATTCTCGCCTTGCCCATTTTATTTGTGTGTAGTTGAAGATTTTATCTTTTTAGTATTTAAAGATAACCACATTAACAGGTTGTGATGATCGATTCGCGCTAGTGTCACACAGGACGCATTTTTAGATTTCTATGTTCGCTATATTCCATGTAGATGTTAAAAACAACTAATTTTATGATCACACATATAGCAATATTACGAACATACAAAGTTCCATGCACTCAGAACACTATGTTAGCTATCTATGACCTATGTTCCACGTGCATGTTAAAGCAATCAATCAAAATTATGTGAAACAGTGCGCTATGCTTCGCTACCCTTATTATACACGTTAAAACACAGCACTATTATCGCACATAATACTATTTATACAAAACGTAATGCAAACTTTCCATTTTCGCTATGTTCCACAAACTACATGTTAGAGGCAACCAAATTTATGATTACGCACGGAGCGCTATGCTAGATGTGTTCACTACACATAAAAAAAAAACACTATTGTGTGTGACTATGCTAAAACTACACAGACAGCTTTGATAACTAAGTTTGCATCATATTCTATACACGTTAAAAGAACAGAGTACCATACACACAGAACGCTATACTAGCTTTTTATAGTCACTATGTTCTACATACATGTTAAAAGGAACCAAAATTTTGATCAAATAACGCACTATTTTAATTTGTTTGCTATGTTCACTACGAGCATGAGCTATAACCACTATTGTTTTATACTAGAGCTACATATATTATTTTTTTATAGCAACAATATTAGGACCAATCAGAGTACCATGCGTACAGTACGCTACGTTAGTTGTCTATGTTCGCTATGTTTTCCATTACGCAATTAAAAAAATTATCATCATTATAACACATAATGCGATAGGAGCTGTGTTTGATAGGATTATTATATGTATGAAAAATAACCGTCATGGTAGGTCCAGTTGCAACACTTTGTTAGATATGTTCGTAAAGTTAAGAAGCACCAAAATTACGATAGCATCTACATTGTAAACATAGCGTATCTATTGAACGTATTCTGTGTGATCCTAGCACTAATAGCAAATTATTTTCGTATGATTCTCTGAAACGTATTTCATTTTAAGCGTAACCTACTGCAATGTGCTTCAAGAACCTCGAATTTTAAGTTATTTTTTCAACTTTTTTTCTCTTCGAAATATAATCAATATTTTAATACTTCTTTCGTTATTGCATTCTGTTCAATTCAAAATAAATCAGTCAATTTTCTATAAGTTGAGCATCTTCTCTGTATAACCTGACAAATTAATTATAAAATTGTGTCAGTTAAATCATTAGGAGCTGCATCTACTCTTAAGTTACGAAAAACGCCGCGTGGCATAGCAGTTTAATCATTGGGTTTCGATTAAAAGGAGTACGGATTAGAGGAAACGGAGTGTATGTTGAATAAACTTTGACGTTTTCATTCCCGATCGACTGCAGGAGCCAAGGAAAAGGATATATAGCCCGTTCTCTGTCCTATCTCATTGGAATTCTGTCAATATCAATGGAGTATAAACTAAGAAACTACGTTCACTGACAAAGCCTTCGCCAGATAGACTCAATTGGTGGCAGAGCAATCGACAATAATTTACGTTTTGAATAAACCAGTGATTATACCTACCTAATAGGAAAATAATCAGCAGCACTACGTTTGAAATAGGCTGTAGATAGAATAAAATAATTATCAGCAAATAAATAGGTATTATAAATTATAATAAATAATATATATTAGTACTTAGGCTTCCGCGGGTATTGTATGGGATTGTAGAATTTCTCTGGGTTCCTTTTTGCGCTGAATCTGCATGATCTTCAATATTTTGTTTGACAACGTATTGGTAAAATCTTATTTACCATCTTCAGGTCTTTTTACTTCTACTTCGCGTTATTACGTTCGGCTAAACAATCATATATAGGGTGTCCCTGAAAAACATGGACAACGTTTGACCACAGGTTCCTTGAATGGCAATAACTATTTAGCCTAACTTACCTATATACAAATGTGCACGCCTACTGAGATGTAACCTAAATATAAAACAGATAACCTAGTTTTTTCAATTAATTTGAAAACTATTTTTCTTAGAAACTTCAAATTTGGTACACATGTTTTTATATAAGGGCAATGTAAATATAGAATTTGGATACAGGATGTTCTCTTTCTACTGCCTGTACGCCAGTGGGCATCCTGTAACTTTTTTGTGTGTAAGCCGATGACCCCAGAATTTATATTTTTAAAAATAAGCATTATTTTAGAAGATTTTTTGCCTCTTACAAAATTTTGATATCGTTTATGGATTTCCATATCCATACTTTTCAGGGACACTCTGTATATATAGTCTATTTCTAGAATGCATCACAAAACTTAAGAGAGTAAAAATAACAGTCAGCAAGTATTTTTTTTTTTTCAAAATATAAATTGTTTTCAGAAAATGTTATTGGAGGCTACCTTAGACCTTTAGAAACACATATCAAGTTTTCTCAGATTCCTAGGTGGAAACTGAATAATTTTTATATCTCATCATTAGACAAGCTAGTGTGACCTAAAACAACTGTGCACTTTAGTCGCAACGCATGCGCAGTTGGGAATTGCGGTATACATTGTTGTCAAATCTCATAATTTAAAAAAAGGTTATTAAAAAACAAATTTATAAAAAAGCAATTTTTGACACCACCCGCCGTGAAAATGCGTTACTTTTATTGAATCGACACTAGCTTTGTGATCCCACATAAACGAAAATTTAATTCTTTTAAATAAGTACCTAACAACTAATGTAACAGAAAACTCAAACAGTATTAAATAAGTGAAAATATATAAAAATAAGCAAGCTGTTTATTCACCCGAATTTTACGGCATATGAGATACTTGAATTCTTGTGGTTAATCTTCGACTGCTGGTTCCATTCTCCTTATTCTTCTTCTACTAGTGTCCCATAGCACCGCAGCCTTAACAGGACTATTGTGTTCAGTCCTATGCAGCAAGTAGTTTTGTCATTTTTACATTTTCTGTGTCCAAAGATTTGCTTGGTTTTAGGAAAGACTATGTTCCCTAAGGCACATTATTTACAAAAGACAACAAAAAAGAAAAAAAAAACTGTTAAAGGGCAAAGATTCAAAACAAACTAAGCATATATAAACAACAATACAAATACATACGAGTATACATAACCAAATTAGCTAAGTCTATTATCAAAGTCATAAAGAAGACTATTCACACAGCTAACAATGTTATTTATGGGATTATAAAAACCATAATTAGCTCGATGGTAATTGATATGTAGAACAGTAGTCTTGTTCCATAATTTGGGACACGTAAAGAAAATAAAGATAATAGTTCACTACAATCTATTTTCCCATTAAATAATTTGGGAGCTAATTTAATGTAATTACAAGTTCTTCTATGATGTAAAGATTTTAACCCGAGTAGTATTTCTGTATAGTTATAGCCATTTTTATTTATATTAAGTTTAAACAACATATAATTACAAATTTTTCACTGTATTCTCTCTAGACGATTAATATGTACTTCATAATAGGGACTTCCAATTATACAGCAATATTCCAGTGAGGATCTAACCAGGGAATTAAACAATAAAACAATAGTTTGAACATAGACAAAATAGCTTGTCGATTTTTATTTTGTCTGAGGATTGTATGTCGGTAAAGTTTGCCTTCTGATAAAACCACTCATATAAAAACATTTCCTTATTAACTCATAGATGTGAAGATCAAATCACAACAAGAAATCAAACTTAATACCCAAATCAGTAATGCAATTAACTATCTCCAATATTGTGTTATTTATAGAATAATCGTAAGTAATTTTGTTTTTGTCTGTAATTACTAATATTACAGCCAGTTTTAAATAACGAGAAAATAAAGGTTGATTTCCATACTTGTGGAAAACAACCAGTATTTAGAGACATCTGAAAAATAATAAATATGGGAAAAGCTCAGGAGGAACTATATAATTTTAAAAAGAAAGGAGGGATATTATCAGGACCAACATTAAATCTCTTTTAAAATCAAAATTTCTGAAAAGCAACGTAAGAGGATAACGTATTACAATTATCAAAACAGCTGTTATGATGTATGTAACTATTATTCTTGGACTTTGTATAAACAGAAAGAAATAATTCAGCAAATGCATTACATATATCAACGTCAGTATCCAGGCTTTTGTTGTTGTAAAAGTATGTATAGATCTGCGCTCCGCTCCGAGCGCGCGCCGCGCGTTTGCAGCAGGGGTTTCAAGTTGCCCACGAACCGCGCGCACACGGCGCACCCCGTACTAGTCTAGAGAACTTGCTGCAAACGCGCGGCGCGCGCTCAGAGCGGAGCGCAGATCTATACACACCTTAAGACATAGTATGTTCGGCATACTAATAATTGATTTCCGCTTTGTGTTGATAAATTTCCAAAAAAGTTTTGAATTTGAATAATCCTTTGTTAATAGCTCTAATCTCTCTCATTAAACGATTAATTAAACTTTTGGCAAGTATTCGCAACTCTTTATACTTAATGGAAAAAAGTAATGGCATACACTATGTGTAAATCATGGGCACTCGCCCAGGATACACAGAGAAGTTTCATCGGCCGAGTCACATCCTTGGCAGACCGGACTATCTACAAACCTTAGCTTATACAGAAGTTTCCTAAAGCGACAGTAACCCGTTCTAGGTCCCATCACTTGCCTGAGTCCAATTTTATTCAAGCTCCGCAAACTTATTGGTCTTTTTCTCCATACGTTCTTTCGCATGGCTTTTCCCTGGCCTTGAAGCTCAGTATTTTCTATGTTCTGACTCAGTGCATTTGCCCAGAGCCCTCCTGATCACACTGGCAGATGTGCCACAGAAGGGCTCCTGGCCAATGAACTCTATTTCGGATGTCTTCCTAGCAAGTTCATCCGCTTTTTCGTTCCCACTAATGCCTTTGTGTCCTGGCACTCAACAGCGTCTAACTTGTATTAGTGGTAGCCAGTTCAGTCAGGTGGTGTACCTCGTGTGGGGCTAATATTAATAACTTTATAAGGTTATACGCTTACACTACATGAAGACACTTCACAAATACCTTCTCGCAAACGGAACTGGTAATTAAAATAAAAATGTAACAAATTGAAGCGGCGATAACGTATTCAGTAGAAAATTTTAAACAATTTCGGAACATTAAAGAGCTTAGCGTGTAGTCACAACTTCGTGGCGAAATCACAATTCCAATATTAATTCGACTCTGTTGGAACGGTAGGGGCTTTCCATTCGTTCAATTATCCGTTTAATTAAAAATGTTTTTTGTAGTCCGATCGATATTTAATTAGTACAACTACATTATGCGACGGGAAACGTTGGACGAGGTTCGGAAGGCAAACTATAAACTAATTTGGAAAAGTAATTATGGACGTTAAGCAGGAACATTCTTTGGAAACAAATGCTCGATGAATTGGAAGGGGGTGGATGTACAAGGCGGTGAAAACAACATTAGGATCAACAATTAGAATACACAAGAATTAAATGTGTATTTAGTATACTGTAATAGTCAGAGCGATTTCCAATTAAAAAAAAAATCGATGTCGTCAAATAAATATGTTTATAGATATAGGAAAAGAAATATATTTGAAGTTATATATTGTTATGATTACTAGGTGTTGAAGTTAAATAGTGTATAGTTTTATTTTATGTTACTGTCTACTTACCATTTATATGCTCAATATATCAATGGTATCTAGTCCAGTTGGTAGAGGTTGAGCGTGTGTCAAACCTTGATAACACGGAAATAACTACACAGGTCTACTTTAAATGATGAGTACAATAACAGGCTAATTTGCTGACAAAGTATTTTATCAGGAAAAAGTTATTAACAATTTAATCGTGAAAAAAAAATGTGTAGTAGTTTTCTTCAAATAACTGAGCGGGATGACTCTGTACGAAAAAAAGCTTAGGACATGATTTTGTTCGTAATAAAAATAGCTACAAAATGGCGGTGGTCCGGTTACGAAATTTACAATAACAAAGCCGTGAGATTGAAAAAACCGTATAAAACGCCAATTTTTTTAAGTTGCTGTAAAAATGTCAATTATAAACAAAAAGTGATGAAACTTTCGAAAACTATAGTTCAATATATATACAATAATGACGCTAAAGCCGAAAATCAGGAGAGCAAAACTTTTTGTTCTATAAGGTGTTATACATTCATCGGCATCTGAAACTCGAAACTTTGCCAAATTTGTTCGAAGCTTTGCTGACACTTGAAATTTGGTACACACATAGTGTAAATATGCAGAAACCAAAAGCAATTTGCAAAATTCAAGTATCTTCATTTTTGCAGTTTTGGTAAGGTTTTATACGTCACCCTAGTTTTATACGTCACCGTTTTTTTAATTTTTGGACGTATATTTATGTATATTTATAAAATATTCCATTACGGTAGATTAGCCAGCATAATTACCTACAATTTAAAAAAATATATATTTTCATCGTTTAGATCCTAAGCTACTTAACATTTTGCGCCTGTTAGCCGTAGTCGTACATTATTCAACATATCAACATAAAACAAAATCGTACGTGTGGGGTAAACCTTTAACTTTTCATTTTCGAGCGCGAGCTCCGCTCTTCGGCGCTTGTATACTATTAGAAATATGCAACAGTAAATTTAAACAATTGTTTACTTAAAGTTAAAGGTTTACCCCACACGTACGTTTTTGTTTTATGTTGATATGTTGAATAATGTACGAGTATGGCTAACAGGCGCAAAATGTTAAGTAGCTTAGGATCTAAACGATGAAAATATTTTTTTTTTTAAATTGTAGGTAATTGTGCTGGCTAATCTACCGTAATGGAATATTTTATAAATATACATAAATATACGTCCAAAAATTAAAAAAACGGTGACGTATAAAACTAGGGTGACGTATAAAACCTTACCAAAACTGCAAAAATGAAGATACTTGAATTTTGCAAATTGCTTTTGGTTTCTGCATATTTACACTATGTGTGTACCAAATTTCAAGTGTCAGCAAAGCTTCGAACAAATTTGGCAAAGTTTCGAGTTTCAGATGCCGATGAATGTATAACACCTTATAGAACAAAAAGTTTTGCTCTCCTGATTTTCGGCTTTAGCGTCATTATTGTATATATATTGAACTATAGTTTTCGAAAGTTTTATCACTTTTTGTTTATAATTGACATTTTTACAGCAACTTAAAAAAATTGGCGTTTTATACCGTTTTTTCAATCTCACGGCTTTGTTATTGCAAATTTCGTAATCGGACCACCGCCATTTTGTAGCTATTTTTATTACGAACAAAATCATGTCCTAAGCATTTTTTCGTACAAAGTCATCCCGCTGAGTTATTTAAAGAAAAAAAAATTTTTTTCACGATTAAATTGTTAATAACTTTTTTTCCTGATAAAATACTTTGTCAGCAAATTAGCCTGTTATTGTACTCATCATTTAAAGTAGACCTGTGCAGTTATTTCCGAGTTATCAAGAAAATGTCACTAACGGTAACTTTTCAGTCTCTGCAGACTGGAGTAATCTTAATGTATGCCGGTCTAGTTATTACTATTTGTTATATACTATACAACTACAGCCAGCACCCTGTAATTTTTTAAATATTTTATACTAGTATAATTTCCATTCATTTTAAACATACTACATAGCTAATGACTGTAATGTGTTTATTAAAATGTATTTTAACTTTTTGCGCGCACCCCTGGAAGTAGCTTCAACCGATTGATTTAAGAAATGCATATTTATTCTGAATTACTGTGATTCATAATGATTTTAATTAGTTTTATTGTACTGTACAAAATAGCTTCTGTGTGGGTAGCAGTTTCAAGAAGACGGATAATAGGCCCAATTTTTTCCGATGAGTAATAAATGAAGAACGATATCGTAACATTTTACAACAAGCCTAGAAATGAATTCAAGATGATAAACTACAGCATAGATATTTTCAACAAGATGGAGCTACAGCACATACTACAGCAGAAACTATAAGTATTTTCAGGAATTTTATGGTGATACATTGATTTATGGCCTGTTCGAAGCGCTGATCTCAAATCTTTAAATTTTTGTTGGCCATTTCAAAATTAAAATATTTAAACATCCTCTCTATACATGAAATATAACACCAATAAATTATAACACCAAATGAACCGTTTTTGAGTGCACAAAACGTAGAGTAAATATATGTTTGGAAAACAAAGGAGGTCATTTTGAACATGTGTTAAAAATTTGATTAAGGGCGCCATATTCTTGAAATAGAGTTTTTCACAAAGACAAATATTTTAAGTAATTTAATAACAACAATTTGAAGCTTATCAAATAACCGGAATGTTATGTCATGACATCTGTGTATTTTCAAAGACGCCGCAGTAAAACGAATAAACAGGTGCAAAAAACGATCAAACCATCAAGCTTTTAGGTACTGAAATTTACGAAAATACCAACTTTTTTATATATAACACATGTAAATATTCTTATAACATATACTTGCTTAGTCCTACATATAAAATTGTTTACTTTTATTTATAAGTATGTGAACATGATTCTTAAAATGTGGGGTTAGGATAACAGCAAACGCATGTTTTACATGTTTTTAGGAAATTATTTTGAGTAAATTTAAATAGTAACAATACATAAACAGAACATCAGGGATTTTACTTTTGGGCTTACTTTTGTTCTACACGTTTTATTTTTCAAGGTTTCAGTACCTAAAAACTCCAGCAATTTGACTATTTCTCGGCCAGGGATATGGCCACCTTAATATAAGTTTTTGTTGGCTCAGTAACAAATTTTGTATTTATGTTCTTTTACAGTAAGATAAATTAATTTACCTATAATTTATACATGGTGTTCCGAATTTTATGCAGGAAACTTCTAGGGCAGATAGATCTCTTTAAAATAATATGTGATTGCCTTATAAACATTGGTCTGGAACAGCCTCGCTTTAAAGAGACAGAGTGTTAAAGTTGTTAAAAAAAATGATTTTTTATTTATATCTGCGGAATCTATTAACCGATCTCAATAAAATTTGGTACAGATAATGTATGATAGTAGGCCTTACATTCTTTAAAATATGAGCTTTAAAGGTTCAACCAGTGGTGTACAACTGGACAGGGATCACCCCCTTTTTACAAAAAAAAAACTACGCCACTGCTTTTTTTACAAGTCATTGTAAATGATTTATATTCCAAAGCACAAAATACGTAAGAAATGTAACTTGAATTATTTCCCTAAGATTCACCGTTCTAAAGTTATTCTTACCAATACAATCCCCTTGTGGCAGACACTTCTAACAACAATATTAACATAAGAATATTTATGTTTATGCTTAAAAGTAAGTGCAATTTGTAAGCACATCAACAAAATTATTTATACTCCTTTCTAAACCACCTATGAGGTAGTGTTCCAGGCGTTTTTAGGTTTCCCTGGAGGCCTCTTTATAATTAAGAACAATTTAAATCAAAATAATAATAAAAATATATTTACCAAGCAACAGCAACTAAACAAGAAACAAAATTAACGTTACGATGATGGGCTTGTTGGCTGTGAGGGCCCTTGACAAAAGTGGTACCTTTACTCTTGTGACCAGATGACGGAAGCTGAATTTAAACTTGTCGAGAAATGCAGGAATTTATTTTATCTTTGCGACCACTGCAAACTTAAATGCATTGTTACCGATAAAGTTGATGTTCCGAAAATCAGTTCCAGCCTTAACACAATTAATGAAAGTATTGTTCAAATGAACTCCTCCATTGAAAAATCTATGCATAATTTAATTACTGAATTCAAAACGTCGATTCGAAATTCTATTGATTCGAATGTGGCCGCTTTAAATGCTGAAATGCAAGTCTTAAAATCTGAGCTTGAGGGCTCGCTGTTAAATGGTTCAGGAACATCTGACATTAGCAAATCCAAAGCTACGTACTCATCTGTTGTGCAAAACAGGGCTAGTGTTATTATTAGACAGAAAACTTAACAGAATGTAAATGAAACCAAATGCGACATATTAAAATCCATTAATCCTATTGATTCCAATATTAACCTTGCGAATGTAAAAAATGCTAGGGATGGTGGCATAATTATTAGTTGCTCTAATTCCAATGAATGTAATACGTTTAAGGATTTATCAAATAATACGTTATCTAATAAGTGTGATGTTAAAGAAGTTGCGTCACTGCATCCAAGAATTAAAATTGTTGGAATTTCAGAAAACCTCGATAATAACATATTATAACAAAAGTTTATTTAATGGCGCTAGTGAATTTAATCTTCTGAATGTTATTCCACTAAAGAAAAATAAATGTTTGTATCAAGCTTTTTATCAAGTCGATCGAAGTACTTATGGGAAAATTATGAATGAAGGTAAGCTATTTGTGGGATATGATTATTGTACCGTTTTTGATGCTATTGAACTCCGTCGTTTTAAATGCAACGGTTTTCATCATTTTGCTGCTAAGTGTAAATCCAAGGAATATATTTGTCCGCGCTGTGCTCAAAATCATCCTTTAAAAGAATGTAAGTCTGAGGTGCTCTGTGGTATTAACTGCTATAATTAAAAAAAAAGAAATACTCCAAGTATTCTAATATTGATATTCATCATGCAGTATGGGACACTCATTGTTATGCCTATAAACAAAATCTAGATATGTTTAAGTCCAGCATACTTGAACCGCAATAGCAACCAATGAAATGCTCTACTTCAAAATCTATTAGTACAAGTCTTATTTGTTATTACCAAAATGTTCGCGGGTTACGTACTAAACCTCAAAAACTCTTTTTATCTACATTAGTAGCTACACACTATGACATGATCGCTTTTACTGAGTCATGGCTAAATAGTGACTTTACTAATTCTGGACTCTTTAACATACGCCTATACGATACTTTCGGTTGTGATCGTAAGTACAAGTTTATTTCTGCAAATTGAGGTGGTGGTGTTATTCTTGCTGTGAATAGAGCTTTAAATCCAATTCTAATTGATCTCGATGCCGTATGTGATATATTTCGGGAACTAGTAATGTTAGATATATTATGTGTAAAGATTCATTTTTTAGGCAACATTGTGCAAGTCCTTGTTTTATATATATCCCTCCTAAAACAATATGTGATACATACGATATTTTATTTAATGCCCTTGAATAACTTTATCACATTTTCGATTCTAATATTTTAATTTTAGGTGATTTTAATATTCCTGATACGTCAAACCTCCAATAAGTCATTAAGTCTAATCATCAAGTCTAATAAGTCATAAAATAATTTTATGCAATTTTTTAATTTAACTCAAAAGAACCAAATTTTAAATAAAAATTATAGAATTCTTGACTTAATTTGTAGTAACTTTGATGATTGTGTTGTTTCTAGAACTGTTGATCCACTTTTGAATGAGGATGATCATCATCATGCACTCATAGTCACATCTACACTTCCATTTACCAATGATGATGCGTTTCCGCTTGAAAATAAGCACATTTTAAATTACAAAAAGTGTAATTTTAATTTATTATGTCAGGAAATTACTAATTCTGATTGGTCATATCTGTCCAATTTTAATACTGTAGACTGTAGATGATATGCTAAACGAATTTTATAATGTGCTGAATTTATTGTTACACAAATACGTACCTCTAAATGAGGAATCTTATGGACATTATCCGGTTTGATTTAGCGGCAAAATTATTAATAAAATTAAATTAAGAAATAAGCTTTTTCGTAAATATAAATCCACAAATAACATTGATGATTACAGCAGATTTAGAGAATTAAGAACTTAAGTTAAATCTTGTATTAGTTTAGCATTTTATCAAAATTCAATAGTTAATGATATGTCCTCTAATCTTAAAAGATTTTGGTCCCATATTAATTCAAGATCTAATTCTACCTCTATTCCATCTTGTATGAATTATAATAGTATTCAGTTAAATAATCCTTCTGATATTGTCAATGCTTTTGCCAATTATTTTTCCGATTCTTTTTTACCTAGTCACAATGTTAATAGTTGTACGCCCACATTTCCCTCTGTTGGCTCTAATACTCTTTGTGTTTTTGAGGTTACCGAAGATGACATAATAAATGCAATTAAAAGAATGAAGGGTAATTTTACAATGGGGCCTGATTTAATTCCTGCATTTTTAATAAAAGACTGTAAAACAATTTTTGCAAAACCTTTAAAAATCATTTAATTCTATAATTAAGTATAAAGAATATCCACAAGTATGGAAAGAGTTGCGAATATGCCCCGTTTATAAAAAAGAGACTAAAAACGACATAACTAATTATCGGCCCATAGCTATTATAAGTCACTTTTCAAAAATTCTAGAAATAATTTTACACAATCGACTTTATTTTCATATTGAAAAATCTATATCTCCGTACCAACATGGATTTATGAGTCGTCGTTCAACTACATTAAATCTAGTTGAGAAAACCCAATTTATTGCTGAAGCTTCGGATGCAGGAAGTCAGGTTGATGTTGTGTATACCGACTTTTCCAAAGCTTTCGATCGGCTTGATCATAATTTATTAACATTGAAATTAGAGTCATGTGGTATATCCCGTGCTCTATTAACTGTTTAAATCCTATTTTAGTAATAGGTACCAATTTCAATCATGTAAATTACATCAATCTTCAGGAGTTCCGCAAGGATCAATCCTGGGACCACAGTTATTTATTATTTTTATTAATGACTTAACTGAATGCCTCGATGTCAACTATTTACTCTACGGACGACTTGAAGTTATTCTTGGAAGTTAAATCATCTACTGACTGTACTACATTACAATATAATCTTGACAGATTGCACAATTGGTGTTCATGTAATAATCTATCTCTGAATGTAAGTAAATGTAAATTTATAACTTACAGTCGACGAAAAGCTAATCTAGATTTTGATTATAAAATTGGTGAATCTTTTTTAAATAGAGTTACGCAGTTTACTGACCTGCTGGTGTTACTTTCGATACCAGATTATCGTTTGGCGACCACATTAGTTTAGTAACCAAATCTACTTATAAGAATTTAGGCTTTATTTTGCGTAATTCTAAGAACTTTCAGAACGTAAAGGTTCTAAATATATTGTATGCAGCATTTGTGCGTTGCAAACTTGAATATGCATCGGTTGTTTGGAGTCCCATTTATAATATCTATAATATTCAGTTAGAGAAAGTACAAGATTTTTAAAGACTATTCATTTTATTAGTTATGGATTTTATCCTCCTCGTGGTACACCTCAAGATTTCTTTCTTGTTTTAATTTTAATAGTCTCTGTCGTAGGCGAATTATGTTTTCAATTATATTCCTTTTTGAAATCATAAATAACACGTTAAATGCAGACTCGTTAGTCTCAAAGATTTTATATAATGTTCCTAAACTTAATTCTAGATTTCACTCCGTTTTACAATTACCCACACCTCATACCAACTTACTAATAGCATCTCCCATATATCAAATGATTTCCAATTACCAGAAGTATGAAGATCGACTTGATATATTTTTTCATTGTATGAATGACATAAAAAAATTGTTTGTCTAGTAAATGTAATCCTTATCTTGTATATGTTAGTTAGCTTATTTGTTTTATTTTTCTGTTATTGTTTATCCTTAAGTTTTTTGTCTGGAGTTTATATTTTGATTGCTCTATGTTATTCAGTATTTATATTTTTATATTTAATGTTAGTTTGTCTTTTTCTTTTAAAATTTAGTTAAGGTTTTCTGTTTTACCTTATCCTATAATTGGGACTTTGTCCCGTTGGATATTGTAACTTCTAAATAAATAAATAAATAAATAAATTAATAAAAATGCGAACCATCCACATCGATACAATTCTGACATCTTCTATTAATGAAATTAATTGAAGCTGATATCATGTGGTGGTTTTCTTTTAATTCATTACACCCGCCTTCTATTCGTTGCAGTAGTTGTGGTCATGTGTTTGTTGGAGTAGAATAAACTTTACTTTTCAGATAACCCCAAACATAGAAGTCCAGGCGGTTTAGATATGGCAATCTGGCTGACCAAGACACTGGACCCTCTGCACCATTATGGTTGACATTGGCATTTGATCTTCTACCTATCCATCGCCCCATATAATTTTCATTAAGCCATTCTTATATTATTTTCCCAGAATGCGCAGAAGCACCATCCATTATATCCAGCTATTTTGTCGTATATTTAATGGACAACAACTAATAATTCAAATAGATGGTTTTCTAGAAAGTTTAGAAATTGGAAATTTAGACGGGGTGGCAAGAAGAAACGTTCACAAACTTTATTGCAAATTATTCCGAGCCACACGTTCACAGAAAATTCGTGTTGAAAAGGTCTTGTCCGAATTTCATGAAGATTTTCCTGTGGCCAAATACGCCGTATTCACTACCCCTCGCCTTCGGTAAATGTATATTTATTATTATTTTCCACTTTACAGGTAGTGTGGAAACGAGCGTAAAGAATTTTGTTGATGTACTTACAAATTCTACTTACTTTTAAGCATAAACATAAATAGGTATTCTTGAAATATTATGGTTAGAAATGTCTGCACACGGCGATTGTATTGGTATGAATAACTTGAAAACGGCGAATCTTAGGGAAAAAATTCAAGTCGCCTTTTTTACGTATTTTGTGCATTAGAATATAAATCCGTTACAATAACTTGTAAAAAATGCAGTGGCGTAGATTTTTTTATAAAAAAGGAGACGACCCCTGCCCAGTTGTACACCATTGGTTGTACCTTTTGAGCTCATATTTTAGAGAATGCAATGCCTACTATCATAGATTATTTATACCAAATTTTATTGAAATCGATTAGTAGATTTCTGAGATATAAACAAAAAATCAATTTTTTTTTAACAACTTCAACACCCTGTATCTCTAAAACGGGGCTGTTCCAGACCAATGTTTATAAGGCAAACAAATATTATTTTAAAGAGATCTATCTGCTCTCGAAGTTTCCTGCACAAAATTCGGACCACCCTGTATATGTTATGGCTAAAATGGATACTTAAATTTTAAAACTAACTGGCTAGTTTCCAAACTACCTTAATACGGTGTTATTTTGAAGAAATCTGCCTATTTCTGACAAAATAGCGGATGTCAAGTCGATAGATTACAGACTAGCTAGTCAAATGCAAAATATTTACTTATTTTTCCTTGTTAAAAGGGGAATTAAACAGGGTGTCTCACGGTGATGGCCCATAAGAATTACTTCAGAGTCTACTTCGATTTGAATTTTGAAAATTTGGGATACCGGGTTTTCGGGCATGCCCTTCTCAACTAAAATAATGACGTCCACGTACCACTTCCGGAAGTCGCCATCAACATGCTTAGTTTAAATGGAACAGCCTATATATTATTACAATTTTTGATTCTACATGTTATTTTAGCTGGACTTTATGAAGTTTCCCTATTCCTAAAATTAGCCATTTTCGAGATATTTATTTTTTTTCAAAAAAATGGGGAGAAACAGTGGCTAGCTTCAAACCATGTGTATTTTATAGTAAGAAAGATAAAGCAACAATATTTATAGGGGGGATAGCTAGACCCTTAAAACCTTCATAAGTCGGGTTTTTAAATGGAATACCCTGTATCTTTTTCTATATTCTGATACACAATTTTATTTTCTTTCGAACGGCATCAAGGTTCCCTATACCTATCTCTTCTAGTTTATCTACTATTTTTTTGTATAATCACCTAAAATTATGTAATTTCTTGCGAGGATAGGTGATGGTAGCCACGTAGTTTACAAAATTTGTTTCAGTTCCTGTTAATGTGAGCACTTTAAGTAAATGGGTTAATTAATTTTATAGTAATATAAAAACATTGATTTTAATTTAAAAATTTTATTTACAAGGCCAGATATAAATCTTGAGCAAAATAAAATTATTTCTTAAAAAAAAAAACAAATTAAATTAACACTTATAAATCTATAAATAAATCTTTACTCCAAAATAGTCTTGTCTGAAAAAGGATAAATAAAGTAATTATTTATTAGTGCAGTCTTTTTGGCGGCATTTACTGTTACACATTTACATTTCTTGTTGATACACCTTCTGGTATAAAACAGCAGTTCGAAATGTGTAATTTCTATATCCTTCACATCTTCAATTGACAAAATTTTGTGTTTAAAAATTTCAAATTGGTTACGTGAAAAAAGTTGCTTAAATATTCGGTGTAAAGTCTATAAAACGTATTGTCTCCAATATCCATTACTGCACCTAATATAAAGGGTATTAATTATCTCAAAAAGTAGTCAAAATTGAAATCTGAAAGTTTGTATACACGGGTTTATCAAAAAGATCTATTCTATGAAAATAGAGTCAACAACAGTTGATGTCATATTTGCAAAAATTCATTCAGTGTATTTAAAAACTTATGGCCAATATTGTGATGTTGAAGTTGAATTTACTCAAATGGTATATATTACATTAATGAATGCAGTTTTCCTGATTGCATAACTTTTTTTATTAATTATACAAACGCCAATACACTTGAATAGGGATATTTTTATAATACTCAGACACTTAAGAGAGTGTATAGTAAAATGTATCGAGGTAGGCGGTGGACACTTCCAGTATTTGATTTAAGATTTGTTATTATTACTATTATCAATAATTGTTATTGTTAATTTATCTTGAGAATAAAAAATCACTAAATACATTGAAACTTTTAAAAGTAAATAACTCAAAAACCCATAAAGTTAGACGACGTAAACAGGAGTACCTACATTTTTTTATGTAGAATTAAACGTAGATTTTTAACTTTTTTTTAAGCATAACTCAACAGATAAAAAAATATGTTTTGATTTACCTAAATAATACCGTGAAGCTAGCGTCCTCTAGGTGCAACGTCAAAATAAGCTTCAAATTCGTAATTCTCACACCAAAAAACCCAACACTACCAATTTTCAGTCATACTACAACAACTTTCTAAATAAAAAAATATATCATCAAAATCGAACGAGCGGTTCTCGAGATAGAGACCGAACGGAATTTCAAATATTGAAGGCAAAAATATCGCGCGTCAACGAGGGCGGCGTTCACGCGCGTGCGTGGTTCCGACGGTCCTTCTTCCGCGTGCAGGCCGTTCATTAAACGTTAACTTTTACTGCTGCTAACGCGTTTATTACATAAACTATCAATGTTAAACTTTTTGAAAATAAAAGTTTAACCCATCCTTTAATTGTCTCTAAAATTCTGGTCCGATACGTCCAATAGTTAATTAACAATTAACGTCATTAAAAAAGTTATATTGTGAACAAAGAGGCTCTTTTTTAATTACCGTAAAAATAAGCTATATTTAATGCAAAAAAAAGCGCGTTTCCTAGCGGCTTTTGCCTGACACTGGGTGTGACTTCAGGTACCTTAAATTGTAGGTAATTTAATTGCCTACAACATAAAACAATTAATTTTCCGATTTGTCGTCTACATTTTCATGGACAATAAGAAAAAGTGAAAAAGAGCATGTAATTTTGCAACTTATTTGCAATTTGCCAACTTTGCGTCACTTCTTTCAAGTTACTTTTTTATATTATCATTCTAGATTCCCCAACATAAAGTACAATAAAATGTCTACTAATAATTTTTTCACGTTGAAACTCTAATTCTCTAATTCGACTGGATTACAATCAAATGTTCGGTGAACAAAATTTTGAACAGTTGCTGTAGCATCACGTTGTACTTAGTTCTTCTTGATTAAAATACTAGGTAATTAATATCAAAAAAATAATAATAAATTGTTAAATTATGCAGTAATTCATAAAAACATCTTGTATTTTTACTGCCCTATTATCACCCATGACAAAGACTAGGGCTAATCATGTAAAAAAAATAGTATCGGTAGCTCCTCTCGCGTATACAAATAAAAAGGACACAATTTTTTAAAACATATTTTTATTATTAACGCTCGTATATTTTTATTCTAATTTAAAAGTATTAAGCAAAAAAAGTCTGGTACAGAAGAATATTGTTTAACTTCATTTAATAAAATTAAAAAAAAATTGAGTTTGTTGGAATTAGCTTTGAAATAGAGTAAAAAATATATAGGTACATGTTAGGGTTTCTGGTCGAGACTTCTCGAAGCGAGAATTCCCGGGAAATCTGGCCTTACTCGAGACGAGAAAAAAGTGTCGAGAAATCGAGAAATCGAGAAATTTAAAAATCACGCGCGTCTTTTGTTCTTGATTGAAGTTCGTTTCGTTCATGCGTTCAATTCGTTTCTCGACAAATAACTGAGCGGTTAAAATCGTTTCTCGACTAGTTCATGATTTATTTATTTTTTTTTAGTTTTTAAGGCTTTAGTTTACTTTGACGATTTTTATTTTTTTAATGTACCTTGTTATTAGTCTTTGTAGAAATATTATTAGCAGATGCCTAATGTTGATGTTGATTCTGAAAATATTTAGTTCCTGTTCCTTTAGTTGATTATTTTATTTTTGTTTTGTTAATTAAAGGATTGTGATTATAAGTGATAAATTAATAGGAAGAACGCTTCTGTATCTTTAAATTAAAGCTTGTTTTTTTTAAGATTACTTCGGTTAAATTCCTTATTTACTATTTGTTTAATTAAAAGACTGCATGAATAATGATTATTAATAACTATAGGAAGAAAGCTACGATTCAAAAACATTGAAATAAACATAAGTATAATGAAAGTGTTTAAAAAAACAAGTTAAAGGTTTTTAAGAAGAAGATACTAGTTTTGTTAGTAGAAGTAGAAACATATAAGTAAGTATTAAAAATACTGAATAAATAATAAATGTTAATGATGATTGTTAAGTATAATAGCATGTTTATATTTCGCATTACAATACCAAAATTATGACTTTTTTAAGTTTTACAAATTTCTCGAGAATTCGAGAATTCCCGGGAATTCCTAGTCAAGAATTCTCGAGTCCCGAGAAAAAAGTAGGCCGAGAAATCAGAAACCCTAGTACATTTATTATATTTACTTTGACAGTTTGCACAATATTTTGTTTCATTTATTATCATACACAATGCCATCGTGCATATTTATGTAACAATCAACTTGTTTTGTGTTTATTTGAAATTACAGGAAAATTATTTACAGCTTCGGTCTTTCCTATGTAGAAAGATAAATGATATAAACGTGGTGGACTGTTATTTGAGCAACCCTGTACATCTTATAATTTTTAAGTTCTAAATTACCCTGCAAACACATAAATAAACCGGCACAGGGTTAGTGCTTGTTGGGGACCCAAAACTATGATGTTTTGGCGTAACTTACTTCGACATCAAGTTCCTTCGTTTAGCCGCTAGAGTGTTAAAGTTGGCAAACATATATTAAAAATTTCCTATTATATGTAAAAACAGTTTCATATAATAATATGAGATATTAAGATTATCTGTCGCACTTTTGGTGAGTTATTTTGCAGCCAGCTATGCAAAAATTTTACTATTTTCCTCAAGTTTCTTTCTTGTTAACTGCTACCTTATAAAGCTGTGTAAATTCTTGCCCAATAATGCATTTCCTTATCACATTTTCCGCTCGTAACTTTCGGGGAGATTAAATATAAGATAAATGTAAATTTTACATCATAGTCTTACAAGTAGCGAATTACTATGAAAGTTACCGAATAACGGATAATGGAAAGCGAAGGATCAAAGTTTCGGACCGTGTCGTGAGTTTGTAATTTTTATTATAATCTTCCAAGAAACAGGGAAGTTATGTAGTAAAATTTATACGGAACATTTCATGGTAAGGAAGACTTAAGTTCCTTCAAAGATGCGGTTAAAATATGTAAAACAGTATCGTTATATACGATGCGCAAATTTGGTAGATTTCTCCTTGCTGGAAGAATTAAACGTGAAATAATGAAGCAAAAGTTCATATTCTTTTTGAACTTTGTATTTTCACGTTAATTTAAACGTAGTCTTTAGGTATCTACTAATTCTATTTTCAAAAAGAAGTTACTGGAAGGACAATAATAATTAAAATACACAAATATATTAAAGTAGTTGCATTGTTAGAATTAAGAGACCAACTGCGTGCCACCAAACTATAAAGCAAGTGGGAGTTCTAAAAGAATATTATACTTATATGAAATACATGTTGTCTATAATTAAAAAATACAGATTTTTACAAAAATATCTACGCAATTAATAAAATGCAAATATACGTATACAATAATACATTCTTATACAATACATTTTTAGGCATATTATATTATGCCACACATTTTGCAGGTATAAATATCTACCAATGGGAACTTCAGAGATATGCGCTTGATGAATGGCTCTATAATCTTCCTCTATCCTCTAGACAAGGTGATCTGTAATATACGTCACAAAACAAATCACTGTAATAAGCCGGAAAGTTTTCAAAATTTTCTTAATCAAATTTTAGTGAACCGGAAATACGGCCTACTAATAAATCTTGAAATTTATTAATTATTCTGACGTGGTTTTAAACCTCCAGATGTAGTGCGAGTCGAATCAGGACATAATGGTACTTCCGAAAAAATATAAGTGACGTAGGGGTGTCATTTTTATAAATATAAAGTTATATATCAGGGTTTTTTTAATAACCTTGAAAACAATTTTCGAAATTTTCAGAAAAACCATTCTATTTACAAGTAAAAGCTCTTCTAATTTTTATTAGTAGGTATAATTTGAAGATAATAGCAATTTGCATATATCTACACTAAAAATCAAGGCATTAGCATACAAATTAATAAGAACGCTTTGAATATTACATTACTATTTCAGGTTTTTATAAAGTTTTAGTTTTAAATCCAGGTTAAAAGACATGAATACTTCTGTTTTCCTGAATATACAATTTATGTTTGAGATAAACTATCGTACGAAAATAAATTTTGCACAATTACTTAATTTATCATTTTAGTAGATAGGCTAGGGGCGTTCAAGATCACTTTCCTCCATGTAAAACACCATAAGACGAAATTTTGAAATTTTTGAACGCTTTGTATGTTTTATTACATATTTGATTACTGCCCATGACTTTCCAAGATAAACAAAACGTTTTATCAAGAAAACTTTTTCTCGAAAAATTAATAAAAAAATTTACGATAAAATCATATTTTTATAGATTTCAAAGGCATATTTGTGTTTTTATAGATTTGAAATCTTGGCATGTTACACAAATATGCTGCACTGAATCCCAAACCAATATTTGTTGTCTCTTACAAGACTGATTTCACTAATCCGGATACACGCTATGTATTAGTTTTTTTATTCCGTGTTTCGTTTTCAATAATTTAAAACGAAATATTAATGAGTCAAATGAAATTAGTTTTCAATTTTTAATCAATACTTCGGCTTGTTCTCTGCATTCCTGTGAACCGGAAGACCACTCGAACGGTATAAAGGTATATCGGGGAAGAATACCTTTATAAAGTTAAATTTTCAACTTATTAATTAAACAGTCAATCATCCCCCTCGACAAAGACCTGTTTTCATTAAAACTTCTACGCAGCCCTAAGAAGGCTCCTTTGATCGGGACTCTATTTATAAACAGAACCATCTTCACAAATGAGTAAACAAGTGAACATCCCTACCCTCGGATTTCCCTGAAGTATTTCGTCCAGATCTCGCCGCGCGAAATAATGTCGTATCGGAAAAAATCGATAATGAGTTGAAGGCGAAAAAACATTTTAAAGAGTTGCTAACTAAGGCACTGAAAAGTTTTCTGATTTCCTTTTATTTCTCCTCTTTTCCGATAAGGTCGTAAACGTTTTTTATGGGGTATCTGCTTCCAGAGCGATTTTGAACGAGGAATTAATAATTACTACGATTTTATGGTCTTTAACTAATGTAGTGAGGGACAACTATATTTATTTATACATGCTACTACACGTAGAAAAAGGCGTTAGTGTATATATTATTATTACTTTTCGAATTTTTTTTACTCTATTTTAAAAGCTAATTCAGGAAAATTATTTTTTTTTTAATCTTCAAATGGAGTCAATGGTTTTCGATATGTGAAACATTTGCTGTAATCTATAATTTTTCTTAGAATTTATATTATTTGTAAATATATATAATTTAATTCAAATATTTTATAGTTTTGAAATTTACTATTTCGGACTTTAGCTACAATATCTCTTGTAGTTCATCATAAACTGCAAACATATTTGTTCCAATACTACCGGTTCCTTAATATATGTATATACAGGGTGATTCAAAAAACCGCTGACAGACTTCTAGGGTAGATAATACATGAAAAATTAAGACGAAAAGTCTTAATAAACATAGGGTCGCAATCAATCAATCAAAATTTTGCAAGAGACCAATTCGATAGACAATTGAACACTTTACACGAAGATAGTGCCCGTTTGACAAATTTAGCAGTGGCATAGAAAATATTTTAAAAAAAGGGTCACGTTGACCCCGTCTCTACGACACTGCTGCTCATAAAATTTTGAGCAGTACACCAAATATTGGTCTTAAGGTACGCATAGCAAATTTGAAATAGAAATGTTCAGGCATTTTGAAATTATTGCAGACAATGTTTAATTTTACAGAAACTTTGATGCCCTGTATCTCGTTAAGGAGGCATTTGCGACCCTATGTTTATCAAGACTTTTCGTCTTAATTTTTCATGTATTATATACCCTAGAAGTATGTCAGCGGTTTTTTTAATCACCCTGTATACATACATAAATAATTAAAATTTAGTATTAATGTAGGAATTATTCATGCCAAATGTAGCATATTATAATCAAATTTATGTTTTCTTGAAACAAAATTGTAGTAGGTCACAGAATGTCGTAGTAGGGAAGAAGCGCTATAGATGGAGCCACTTACGCTCTGTGTATACACATCTCCTTGTAAGTAATGACACTGAAGCAGCTAGATCGTTCTAACGACATAATGATGAGAACCATCAATAAATCCCAAACCGACCTATGTCTGGTTGGTTATGCTTACGAATTATCCTAGCTTGAAACAAAATATTTTTTATTACTGATAAATATTTATATCCAAATATATTCTCTTCATATAAAATAAGTATTACTAGAGATGGGTAACGCAGCAAAATTTCCGGCGTTGATACACTAACTCAAGCGCACACTTGTGAGTTAACCCACTGCGTTAACTCACTTACGTTATAACTCAATATCGGTTGAACTGGCGGATGGCGCATCTAGCGCAGCGGTGTCATCGTATCACCACCACACCACCCGATGCGCATACGCCGTGACTCGCTACAGCTTCACCAGCTCAGCTCTTCTAGTTAATTATTTTAGCTTTGTATAAAAGAATTATTATTTTGTTTCTGTTTTTCAATAAAAAATTAAAATGCATAATTTTTCACATAACTGCAATTAAAAATTTCAAATAACGCAAGCGTCGTCTACCCCCCTCGTACACGTTTCATTATATTTACACCGAACTATCGAGTCCCTAAATTGAAACTATACTATATTTTATACAATACGGAGAGATAGTGACAATCACAGAACATTATGAAATCCCCCCAAACCCCAAGTATATATTCCATTTTTCATAATAACTGTGTTTCATTCGGTTTTGTCTGTCGGGGCATGGCGCATGACTGTGTTTGACTCAAGTGTGAGTGCAGTGTCGCGGTGTCGACGTAACTCAATTGCGTTAGCGCAATAATAACTTTGGTATGAGCACAGTGGCGCAGGTCATTGCTTCAGCGAAATAACGCAGCGCAGTACTGAGTTACCCATCTCTAGTGTATACAATCATTTGACCAAAACTATTCAATTTTGTATTAAACAAAGAATATACAATACAAAACATGTTTCTATAAAATCTGTGTAGATCATAAAATTTATAATAGAATTGGTTTAACCGTAAGTTCCAAATATTTATTTTTAATTTTTAAAGTAAGAAATTATATTTCTGGGTAGAAATTTAAAGTATTTAAATAAATAAATAATTTTCTTGAAGGAAGAAAATATTTTCTTACGTACATACAGGGCTGGGAAATCCACATGGTCCATCTGCTTTTACATGAGAGCGACAAAGTAAAGTAAAGAAATCCATGCGATAGACAAGGATCGCTATAGTGAAGACGTTTCATAATCTGAATAGTCACCGCCCGTTTCGGGTTAGAAGTGGGAGTGACTATTCAGATTATCAAACATCTTCAATGTAACCATCCTTGTCTATCGCACGGATTTCTATGACTTACTTTATCGCTCTCACGTAACAGCCGATGTACCATGGGGACTTTCCGAACCTGTATATAAACGTGCGACACCTTAAAATCAAATGTTGTACATTTAAAGCAAAAAATTTCTTTTGCATATGGGATTGCTTAATCCGGTAGCGTCTCTTCTTGTATGGAATTATAAATCCTAACAGGAAAAAATAAATGTTGTATACAAATAATCAAACTTACAGAAATGATGACATGTTGGAACGACGCCCATTAGGCTCAAAATTCTGTGGCGAGGTAGTAAAAGTTGTACAAATTGGTATATTTCTTTTAAATACTCGTAATTATGTCCGCTTTCTTATGTCATTGTGACAATTGCGATATTTTAAGATCTCAACTTGCGATATCTTAAATTCTCTACAATCAGAAATGTTTCCATGATACCACAAAATATGAACAATATTTAGCGAATATAAAAAAGTAAGGTAAAGGTATAAATCTTAAAATCAGTTAATTGTAAACCCTTCAACCACAAATTCTAGAAATCATAAGCCTAATGTACTGGTGCCTCAAGACTTAACACTCCGGAAACGCATTCGTGAGTTGGTCATGGAAAACGATAACTCCACAAATGCTGCTGTTTTTTAGTTTTAGTTTTTTTAATTTTTGACTTGTATTAATATAATATGCGTGTGTGTATGAGTGTGAGTCTGACTATACTACGTATTTTTATGTGTATTGCACAAGCATGTATGAGTGTTGTGTATGTATATTTATAAGTTATATTGTTTTTTACACTATTTTAATAACACTTTATAATCATATTGCTTTTAATATGTGTAAGTTAATTGACTTTCTGAGGGGTAGGCTAAATATCAGTTATCTGTATTAAACTAATGGATTGACTGATGCTTTGATTTCACTTGATGAAAACTTTTTTAAATTTGTTTCCGTTAGTTTAATACCTTTAAAATAAAGTAAAAAGATCAACATATTGTCAAATTCAAAGAAAATTAATAATTATTTTAACAGTAAATTTCAATTATTTCATTCGCGCATTTATTCAATTAATTCGTTGGCATTATTTCATATTAAAAATTTATGACTAAACAAAAAAGACAGTTCGACGACTAGGCGATTGCGAAATCACCGGACCGCCGACCGGGCGGTAAACTTAAATTGGGTCAGCCACGGCGGTACCTATGGTAATCCTGCAAACGCGGCGGTTTTGAATAAAGCGGTGGCGCGCTCGTTGAACTGTCTTGGACAGTCGATTTTTGGAAGTGAAGTAGAAGACATCTCTCTCCCGAAATGAAAAGGGTTGGGCTAATAATGTAAGTAGTAGTTCTAGTTTATTGTAGGTAGTGTAGTTTCAATTGTTTGGCAAACCAATTCCAAAATTTAGTAATAAATGTTTTATTATAAACTCGTCTTTTAACTACCATCTACTACCCCCTAGCGTGCGTCTACGACCAAGTGGGCTGTAGGCGTAACATATGGTGGAAGCGCCGTGGTTTTTTCCCCTTTGTTGTAATTTTTATTTTTTCCTCTGGCCATAACATAGTTTTTTCCTTTACAGTAATTTTTTCGTGTAGTCAGAAAATGTTTTTTTTTCTTTGTAGCTGTAACGTGGAATTTTTGCGTAACTGCAACATATGTTTTTCCTGTAATAGTGATTTGCAAATTGTCTAGTTTTTTTTTTCATGTAATAAAAAGTTAATTTATTAACATTTTTTTTAATCAGAATAAAAATTAAATTCTATTTCTTTTTATAAAAAGTTTGAAATATAATTTCACATTCATACACACAACTTTTTTGGAATATTTTAAGAAAATTTTTTGCTGAAAATTATATTGATATTTTTTTTATTTAATTTTTTTTATTGCAATACATTTAAAGTTCCCTACATAACAAAAATTTTAGGAAAATTTAAACAAAAATTTATACTTACCTACTTTTAAATTAAATATATATATTTTTTTCTCTAGTCCTTTTCTCTCATTATTTAAAGGAAAATTACATATTAAAAACTGAATTTTCAGGATATTTTTTTTTATTATTTTTAAAACTATAATGAATGACGCCGTATAGCATGTGCCGTTAGTAAGATGGTAGAAAATTTTTTATTGAGTACTTTACTTTTAGAAAGTTTAACAGTAGACATTGGGGTTGAATACATTTTTTTTGCATAAGATGCTCATTTAGTATTGAGGAATTGGTATTTGGATATTGACCTGTATACTTTTTACAGATTTGGACTAAAATCGAAATTTTATTTTTTCTCTACAATTTAAATCAGATAACTTCATAACTGCAATTTTTAATTCTATTCCAACTTTTTTTATATTTTTTTTTTATATAGAACTTCTAATTTTTTTTTATTAATTCGTATTTTTAATTGAAAATTCAATGGAAATTTTTATTCACTTTTAGCTAGCGCACATTTATTTTATTTTTAATTTTCAATTTAGATATACATGTGTAAAGGTAGATATCCAATATAGGTAAATTTTTTTTTTTTCAATTTCAGGAAAAAATAATAAATTTTGTTTTTGTAGTAATTTGATTCAATTTGGAGAATATATTCATAAATTTCAATTAATTTTATTTAGAGTACCAACGAGTATACTATCTGGAGGGTCCATAAAAATTTGTTTATCGTATATACGGTCTTTCATGTTTTATATGTGGATTGTTTTTATTCTTCACTATAATACAGGTATAAAATTGAATTAAATTGAACATATATTTGGGGCGAGGTATATAATAGGGTAAGATATATTTTGTTTTTGCGCCTATATATGAGTGATTTAAAGAAAAAGGTTCAAACTAGGGCGACAGCTAAATTAATACTTAAAGCAACTCCACCTACAAAACTACAACAAAAAAGTGAAGAATTTAGTCCGAAACATAGAAGTACCGAACTGCATGGTGACTCTGATCAAGAAGTAAACCTCGCTCGTTTTCGACTCCACGATCGCCCGAACAAGAAGTAAATAAGTTTAGAGAAGAAACAAGTAGTGGTTTGAATAAAGAAATAAAGAAGCTCAGAAAAGAAGGTGAAATAAACGCTGGACCAAGTAAAGAGGTAAAGAAGCCAGAAGAGGAACCCCAAGCAAGCACGTCAGCAGAAGAAATAGAAGTTAGAAAAAATAAGCCCACATCCTTCGAAAGAAAAGTGAATAGAGAAAGATTTGCGTCAAGACGATCTTCATTCACAAGTGAAACAAGCGAAGAGGAACCTACGCCGCAAAAACCAGGAAAGATGGACGTCACAATTTCAACAAGTTTAGCTAATCCTAAAAATCCTGTTATTCCAAAATTTTTATGTCCACCCACATTTGACCCGTCTTCGGGTAATGCCGTAGCGTTCATAAAAAGTTATGACCGTACTGCAGCGGCTAATGATTGGGACGATCAAAAAAATTATATATTTTGGTACATTTTTTAGAGGGTGCTTCCGATCTGTGGTTTAGCAGATACAAAAGCATACCCCAAAACCAAGATAAAACTTGGAATAATGTGAAGGGAGATTTCATAAAAGAATTTAGAGGTTCGGATGTAAAACGAATCCTAGAAAAGAAATTGTACGAAACAAAACAACGCCCTAATCAATCTATTAAAGCGTATTATTATGAACTTCAAACTATTTTTTCGGATTATGATCCAAATTATAGTGTTGAGGAATTTAGAAAATTTTTCGAAAATGGTATAGATAGGAATATTTACAGAAATTACCGGCTACTTATCGATGATAACCCTACGTGGGAGAAATTTAGGGAAATAGTAAATAAATTAGAAGATATATCTACTGTCGAAAATCTAAGTTCTTCCATGCAAAATATTACAATATCGTCAGCAGCAGGACCTAGCCACAGCTGTAATCATGTATGTACGCAAGAAAGAAGAAATTTCCCCCCGGAGGTCCCAAATCAAAATAGAAGAAATTTTGGTGTACCAGTACAAAGAAACAGAAATTATAATTGTCAATGTTATCAGTAAAATTGGAGGCAAAACAACATAAGAAGAGGTTTTCAGAATACAAGACCTTACGTTAATTGTAATGGAAATGATATTAGGCAAAATTTCGTACCCCCAAGAAATACTCGACAACAATGGATTCCCTCACGAAGATCCTTTGAAAGACAAGCAACTGAAACAAAAAAAATATTAATTTTAACCCGCCCAACACAAGAACAAATGACGGGAGACCGCGATGTTACTTATGTAACAGAGTAGGCCATTTTGCTGTCACATGTTTTAAAAATAATGATAATAATCGCCACCCAAACGCCGCTGGACGACGAAATTAAGATCCGACGTCGTCCTGGCAAATAATAGGATCTTTTCAAATGGAAAAAATAATATCGTAACAGTTGCCTGTACTATAAATGGCTATAAAACCCATGCCATTATAGATACCGGAGCAGAAAAAAATGTGCTAACAAGAGGTATTCTTAGATACTTCAGGCACGAAAATTCAAACTCCAAGAACTTAATTGTTGCTGGGGGTGGCAGGATTCCAATCCTAGGAAGCACAAATTTTAATCTGGGGATCGGAGGAATAACAATGCAGTGTAATGCAAATGTTATTGAAAGCCTCCCCTACCCTTTGTTGCTTGCGATGGAATTCCTTAAAAAACATAATGCAATAATTGACCTCGGAAGAGGAACTGTTACCTTATTTACTGTAAATAGAATTATTAAAATTAATATAGAAAATAGCCAAAATTCAAATACCACTTTCATAAATAATATTACAACAAATAAATACAATAAATTTAGAAAAAAATTTAATGGAGTAATTAAGAGCTATTGGCAGAGTAATAGCAAACCTCCAAATCAAAAATTTTACTTACGACGGACATTACAGGGTGACTCAAAAAATAAAACTAATAAAGACTGTTGGAAGAATAACAGTTATATACTAAATAAAAATATTCCTATATAACAAGAATTACAAGGGAAAACCAGAAATATAGAGAGTAGAGGATATTGGAAGAATAATACCACAAAAATAAATAGAAAAAGTCCCTTACGTCAAGGATTCCAAAAAGACAATAAAATTAATAAAGATATAAAACATTGGTAATACAGTGGTAATGTAAGTAGGACATCAACCATTAAAAAGAGACATGTTAATTTTCCAAATACTTCTGAAGAAAAGAAAAATAAAAAGATTAATACTAGAGCTGGCAAGATTATAGAGCCAGAAAGAGTAAATAAAATAAATCCTAGGAATGAGCAAGTTATGCCAAGGAGAAATGAAGAAAAGTTATCTTCTACAAAATTTGATCTTTCGAAAGAAAAACCAAATATACTAACAGAAAGTGAGGAAAATAAAAGTAAAAGACTATTTCAAGATTTTATGAATACAAAGAGAAATTATGAAAATGATATAATCAATGCCAAAATAGAAGAAAAAACACAAAGTTTATTTAATAACACAGAAAATTATTCGTTGGCTCACTGTGTATCATCTGATTTTAAAATGGGACAAGGAATTGCAACTATATTTAAAGAAAATTTTGGAGGAATTAAGGAATTACTAAATCAAAAACAACAACCAGGAGGGTTGGCGATATTAAAGGATAAAAATAGATGGATATTTTATTTAGTAACAAAACAGTTCTTTTGCGAAAAACCTACACTACAAACACTATGGGATTCCTTGTATAAATTAAATATAAAATATAGTAAATAATAACGTAAGGAAATTAGCTATCCCAAAATTGGGATGTGGATTAGATCAGCTAGATTGGAAAACAGTTAAAAATATGACTTATTGTTTATTTAGTGATATAGAAATAGATATATTAATCTGTAGCTTGCCAAAACAAGAACAGTCGTGGACCACCTTGGATGCTCCAATTGTACATAGGGAACAAGAAGCTACGATAGATGGAAATGGTATAAAGCTGGAGGCTGAGAACCACAGCATACTAAAAGTAGTTTTAAAGAATGACTACATTTTGGATCCCGGGAGAGAATACGACCTGATTGTGATAGTCTCTGAAGACAGGGACACCTACCCACAGCAGTGGACGTTCGAAGAAAATAGCCCTTTCTATTTCAAAAGAGGTCTGATAAGACTAGATTCTCCGATATACCGCAAAAAGATGTGTCTAAAAGTAGCGAATAGAAGTCATAGAAAGATTAAAATTCTCAAAGGGTCATATGTGGGATACTTTATACAGTTAGAGATGAAGCCGCCTGAAGAAAGCATTGTATTATATGTGGAAGAAACGAAAGATGTAGTTACACTAGAAGATCATCAGATAAACCATCTTACGGACAGTGCGGAGAGACAGCAACTGGCAAGTTTACTAGAAAAATATAACGACGTTTTCTCCAAATCTACACGACATATGGGCTTA
Source organism: Anoplophora glabripennis (assembly GCF_000390285.2). Classification (NCBI taxonomy): domain Eukaryota; kingdom Metazoa; phylum Arthropoda; class Insecta; order Coleoptera; family Cerambycidae; genus Anoplophora; species Anoplophora glabripennis. Next base: position 157,555 of record NW_019417228.1, read on the forward strand.
ACAACGCTAACAGAGCACAAAATAGACGTTGGTGAATCTGCACCTATAAGGTGTCGCCCTTACAGGGTTTCCCAAAAGGAAAGACAAATTATAGATGAGCAGATCAAAGAAATGTTGGAGAATAATGTAATTAGACCAAGTCACTCACCCTGGGCCAGTCCAGTAGTACTCGTTAAAAAGAAAGATGGATCTACAAGATTCTGTGTTGACTATCGTAAATTGAATAACGTTACAAAAAAGTCGACTTATCCCATTCCGAACATCGACGATATTCTGACATATTTAGGTGACTCTAGGTATTTTACAATATTAGACATGTTTAACGGCTATTGTCAGGTGAAAATTGATGAAAAGTCCAAAGAATATACAGCTTTTATGAATTTAACGTCTTGAGTTTTGGCCTCTGCAATGCTCCGGTCACATTTCAGCATTTGGCTGACCAGGTGTTTGAGGGCATGAAGTGGAAAGATGTCCTCATTTATCTTGACGACATTGTTGTCTTCTCCAGGACATGGAAGGAACACCTGGAAAAATTAGAGAGAGTTTTTAAACGGTTACAAAAGGCAGGACTAACACTTAATCCCAGCAAATGTATTTACGCGAAACCTGAGGTTAAGTTGTTGGGTCATGTTGTAAGTAGGGAAGGCATAGCCCCGGATGAGGAAAAGCTGAGGGCAATTAAGGATTTCCCTGAACCCAAAACGATAAAGCATGTACAAAGCTTTGTAGGCTTGTGCAACTATTATCGAAAATTTATTAAGGACTTTTCTATCATAACCAGGCCACTACATATGTTAACAAAAAAGGATACTGGTTTTATCTGGGGTTTGGAACAGAAGAGGTCATTTGAAATCTTAAAAGAAAAGCTAACTACAGCACCGGTTCTACAGCACTTCAACCCCAATAAGGGCTGTGAACTGCGAGTTGATGCATGTACGGTAGGCATTGGCCATACTGTTACAGGAGTGGATGATGGTCAGCCACACCCCATTGCTTATGTTAGCAGGAGCCTTTCAAAGGCTGAAAGAAATTATACAATTACTGAGTTAGAGGGATTAGCGGCAATTTGGTCTTTGGGTTATCTACGGCATCTTATTTATGGCAGACCCGTAAAAATTGTCAGTAATCACCATGCTCTGTGCTGAATTAGGTCCTTGAAGGATCCGACAGGCAGACTAGCACGGTGGTCTCTGCGGTTATCTGAGTTTGACTACACCATAGTTCACAAAAATGGTGCAGCACATGCGGATGCTGATTGTCTATCAAGAAACCCAGTACTCAAAGCAGAAGAAAGTACAGACAGTATTGACGACATACCCACATTCCTTCTTCTGCCGGAAAATATATCAAAGGAACAACAGGCAGATGCTTCCGTGAAAATATTAATAACGGCGCTTCAAAATCCTGAAGATGTGCCGATTGGCATCGCTAGACGAGCGAAGAACTATCGGCTTGTTAACGGAGTGCTGTACAAGGTAAATCTATCAGCAGATGGCCAAGATAATTTGCTGGTAATTCCTGCACATCTACGAGGGGAAATTCTGTATGCTCACCATTCAGAACCCCTTGCTGGTCATTTGGGCACATCTAAAACATTACACAAGATTAAGTCCAGGTACTATTGGGAAAGTCTACAGAAGGATGTAGAGAAATTTGTAAAGGGATACGCAGATTGCCAGGCGAGGAAAGGACAGCAAAACAAAAAACCTGTTGGACTTCTACAACCAATAGAGGTCGGGACTCCCTTTGAGCGAGTGGGAATAGACCTCTTAGGACCATTTCAGAGGAGTCGTAGTGGTAAAACGATGATCATAGTAGCGACAGACTATGCTACCCGATGGGTAGAAACAGAGGCTTTGTCCTCTGGAAAGGCCAAGCCTGTGGCAAAATTTATCTTGGAAAAAATTATTGCACGCCACGGAGCCCCAAGGTATATACTGAGTGATCAAGGGAAAACCTTTCGCTCAGAACTGGTGCGGGAGCTACTAAAGTGTATGGGGACATATAATCAGTATACTACCGCTTATCATCCCAGTTGCAACGGGCTTACTGAACGGTTTAATAAGATATTGGCAAACATGTTGTCCATGTACACTAATGAACAGCAAACTGATTGGGATGAGTATCTTCCCCATGTAACGTTTGCGTATAATACGGCACGACATGACACCACTAAATTCTCCCCATTTATGCTGGTCTATGGCAGGGAGGCCATACAGCCTACGGAAGCCAATCTGCAAGAGACATGTAATTCTGCAGATGCTGCTAGAATAAGAGAGAAAGCCTTGGCTGTAAGAAGCCTAGCGGTGGAGAACATTAAAAAAAGACAGGTAAAAGATAAGGTGCGGTATGATCATAAACACCGACACCTGGAATTCAAAGAGGGGGACCAAGTAAAGGTATTCACCCCAGTTCGCAAGCTAGGAAGGAGTGATAAGTTATTGCTTCGATGGTTTGGACCATATTATATTGTGAAGAAGAAAAGCGAAGTTGATTATCTTGTCCAAAAGGGCCCAACAAATAAGTCCAAAACTGAGGTGGTACATGTTAGTCGTATTCTTCCTTATTATGACCCCTGGACCCCAGTGCCAGTGCCCATAGAGACTGGTAAGGATTGAAATATTGTTAGTTAAGAGAATAAGTTAAGAAGGCTAAGTAACATGTTTTAGAGAGCTAATAGACTCATTATTTATGTAACAGGTTAACCATTATGAGATTGTGGAGTAGCCATGGCGGGAGTGCACCCCACATGGAGGTAACGGCAGGCGGCTTCTGGAAAGTGTTGCCAGCAACAGTGACGTATGAGGCAACGATCCCCCTGATTTATGAGACAGAGTGGCAGGAACATGAGGTAAGAGGGAGTTCACAGTTTAAGAGGGTGTGTGGTCATTCCAATAAGCAAAGTCCCCAATGCATAATGTCAAGTCATATCAATCTATTAAAAGAAAATTTTGAAAACGAATTAATTTCTCTCACTGGAGAGCTGGAGCACTGTTTATTTGAAAAACTGCTCTGAGCCGAAAAGACATAGAAGGGCATTGGATTTTCTAGGGGAGGGGTTGCTACACAACATAAGTTAGACTCCTTGACGATGGACGAAGAAACTTTAAAGTTACAATTAGCAAGGTTGAGCAATGGTGTGTCTAAGATTTTTTCAGCAATTGCACAAAATTCTAAAAAATTTGAGGACTATGATAATCAGATTTCGAATACGTTTAAAGCCACGGAGGAAAGGATTCATAAATTAGAGTTTTATACGGGGCAAGTGGCCAATAATGTGGACGAGTATTTGAAAGAAGAGAAGTCCTTCCTCTTATCGGTTTTGAACAACCAATTCGAAAATCTGAAGCATATAATAGATGTTACGCGGACAATCAGGCGGCAAGGAGTCATAAACTCGTGCAGGCAGCACCAAATACCTATCTCCATCCTGGATCCTGCTGTGCTACGACATAACTTGGAAATATTAGAGCGTGAATTAGCAAAGCTAGGTCAAAATTTGGCAGTCCCACTACAAGATTTGGCAAAATTATATCAAATTCCCATTTGTGACTGTGGTTTTTAATGGGAATAAACTTTGTATCAATAGCAAAATTCCTATAGTTCAAACTCAACATATATGGGAGCTATTAGAATTGATAACCACACCTTTTGCGTGGTACAATCAAACTTGTTTAATTAAACATGAGCCCCTGTTCCTAGCAGTCTCCAAATCCCCTCTAAGTTCCAAATCATACGTAAGACAAATATCAGGATCAGGGTTACGTCATTGTCAACCGTACAGAGACAAGCTGTGTTACTTACCACGATTCTCGGCAGACATGATGCAAGGGCCAGTCTGTGCAAAAAAGCTGTATCAGGGAGCGTCTGTCGAGGAAATAAGTCACCACTGCCCTATGAGTTGTCACAGGTCTTCTACTACTGTGGTCTCGGAGATCGCAGAAGAGACTTATGTGATCACTCACCCTAGAAATCCAACATTATTAGTTTATCAAAATTCAACGCGACTTTTACACGATTCAGTTTATTCTACTCCAGGTTCTGTCAAATTGTACTTACCATGCCATTGTGAATTAACAATGGAACATGAAGTGTTAATTCCGAAAAGATTTCCCTGTGATGGATCGCTTCCCAGGGAGTTCACGGTGACTCATGTAATTCCAGCGGCATGGTCCACTTTAAAGTCATTTGTGCTAAAACCAAATAATCAAGATAATTTACCCAAATTTTTAAAACCAGAGGAGTGTTTAAACCGAAATTGGACATTAGACATACCACATCTAAATTTGACATCGACAAAAGACAACTTAAAGGAAATATTGGACAGCGTTGAGGCTACAACTAAATTGTCATATGCAGACATATACGGTCGACATGGAGACACATTATTTTTTATTTGGAATATTATTTTGTCTATAGCAGTGGGCTACATACTCTTTGGCAATCAGGATAATCTAAGAATAATACCCGCAATAGCAGCCCCAGCACGAGATGAGACAGGCAGTCGACTCGAACACTACGACTCGACTCGAACATTTTTTTTCAATTTTGAGTTTGGGACTAGTCGTTATAATTTTGTATTTTATGATAAAAATATGTTTAATAATTAAACAAAATAGAGCCAGTAAAAGGCAAAAACCACAACCGTCTAAACGACGAGATCTCCCCTTAAACGAACCCCTCTCCTCAGGTAGACAGATTGTTCTTCAATTAGGAAGTAATGTGGACCTCGGTTCGCTTACACCAGGACAAAGTCTAGAATGTGTCCTTCACAATGCCGGGGAAACTGAAAATGGAAACTCTAGTGAAGAATCGGGTGTGTTGTTGGTATATACTTATATATATATATATTGGACAAATTCAAGTTGGTTGGGCACAAGTGTTGGGTAACAATGCAACGTTGCTAGGCGATTTAAGCTAGTAGCCATTAGATTGCTCTATATAAATGGCAGGGTAAATTAGCTGACTACCTAATGCAGTCCCCAGCCAATCAAAATTAATAAATTCACGCAACAAAATGTACTAGTACAAAACCCATATATAATTACGGAATACTACCACCCATATTCTAATAACTGGTAGTAAAAGTTTGAAAGTATACCTAAATTTTAAAAAACTCCACAACCAAAAAATTTTAATAATAATACTTACTGTTGAGGCATAAATGTTAAAATTGCCAGCAAGCATGAGTAAGGTCCAAAAATTTTTTTTATATATATACCTGCATGTATTTGTTTTTTAAACAAGTTTATACTTATTAAATAATAGGGTTAAGGTGTACCTACCTTAAAGATAACAATAAAAATAATTTATATAAATTAGGGAATTATTCTACGAACTTAATGAGCTATTGTCGTATTCCACCCTTCGAGCGAGCTTCAGGATTTCAGAACACCCCGTAAATTCATAGAAGTCATAATCTTGTATCTACGGATATGCCGGAGACCGCTGAATTGGAAAGGAGGCGAAACAATCATATTCACCTACCTTTCCAATCCAAACCAAAAACCCGCCACGGTTGCGAAATCAATCGCTGTCGGCCGGGCAAAATGAAAAAGCCTCTATAAGAGTCTTCAGACATCGATCCTCCAATTTCACCGATGTTTCCAATGTCACCCGCATCGCGACCGATCTCGCCTGGGTCTGCCATCCCGGCGCGCAGTGACCACTGCCGCTGCTCTAGCAACCTGCAGTCGAACCCCGAGACGCTTCACGATGACATTTGGAAACAGTCATTTAAATTTTCACTACACTTTCGAAATGGTCAAGGACGCTATCGCCAATAACTCCAAAAATTATTGATCGATCGATGTCAAAATTTAATGCAGCACTCCTCAAGTCGCTAGCATTATCTTACTAAATTTTCGTCCGAATCGGATGAGCCAAAACGCCGTTATACGGGGAAACGCGGATTTCACGTTTTCCGCGTTTTCAGCCGTTCCGCTCATTCGATCTCGGCCGAACCCTCCAACCACACTAGAGTATCGCTAGGTGGTTGTCATATCCAAATTCGAACCGAATCGCCCGACTACTAACGGCCAGCTAAGCCATAATAGGTTTTCACGCCTTTAGAGCTGCCGCCGAAAGTATCCGCGCGATCTCGGTCGAACCCTCCAACCACGGCACTATGTCATGCCGTGTATCAACAGACAAAATTTCAAATGAATCCATCAAGAAATAAGACCTCCGTAAGCCCTTTTACGAAGACGGGGAAAATTTCACCGATGTTTCCAATTTCCCCGTCTTTGGGCCGAAAGGACCGTCTTCCGAAGGTTCCACCGCTCTGGCGGTTGGATGCGATGCTCGGCAGCCTAAGCCGAGACCGCGGGTAGAGTTTTTCCCAAACCGGGAAAAAACTCCAAAATCCCCGACGCCGACATCGACTATCCGGAGAGGCCAGAGGGGAACGAGTCCCGGCGTTGATGGGGACGATGGATGATTTTGGTTCGAGATTTTGGCGGACAATTCAAGGCCCGGTCCGCCAAAAGTATGGAAATCCCACAAAAGTGATCGAACGTCTACTTTTGACGTTTACAGTACTTCAGTGGGAGTACATGAGACGGAAAGCGATACAGAGCGAATTGTAACAAATCTTATTCATGGTAAATAACTTGTATATGTTAATTGTGAATCTTTGTTGTTTATTAATTTTATTCAATATATACTTTTAACATATCTTCCACGGTTTGATTGAAAAAACCCTGTCATCAAGCTCAAGAACTTTGGAGCTCAAGCTCACAGGCTCGCTTCACGAGGCTTCCGTCGAGGCTGCCATTCCTCGACGTGATATTGATAGTGCTTTGCAACCACTACTCGCTTAACGAGACAACCACCCGAGGTAGCCTAGCCTGAGGTGAAGACCCTGTTCGATAGCCCCCTGCATCGAAACAGCGGTAAACTCCAGGATCCACTTGCGACCTGCGAAACCGTCCGAGACTGACCACCTCCGACGAAGATCCTGTGCGATAGCCATTCGCATCGACACAGCGATACTTCAGGCTCCTCCAGAGACCTGCATACCGTCCGAGGCTTGCGACCCTCCGACGAAGACTTTGATTCCGACTGTGCCGGCTCCATCGAGAGACCCGCACCTCGGTACAAAGTACACACATAGGCTCCTACGAGACCTACAATTCAGACTCCATTGAGATCTGCAAATCCGAGGCAATCTTCCTCGTCAAACTTCTAGGCGGTCACTCGTCGAGGCAACCTTCCTCGTCAAACCCCTACGAGGCATTTACTTTGTGACCCACGGGCACAAAGCAATAGTACGCACGTTATTGTGGCGGCGTACTTCCAAATTTAGTAAAGAAGTTATCCTTACTTCTAGGGCTCCCTCGAGAGACCCACATTTAATAGTAGAGTCAGTGCTTACTACAAGACGTCTACAAGACTTTCGGAGCAAAAGAGCTTGCTCCGACATTGTCGTACGGGGAAGATGAACCCCTGCGACGCGACTACGAAATCCAGTGCTACGAGGATTGGTGCCCTCGAAGGTAATACTACGAATAATAAATTAGATCGTGTGAGTATGATCAAGACTGAGCTGGACGAGACCTCGTCCCAAATCGGAGAGACCAGCGGTCACACGAACTGCCCTCACACCTGTTTGCCGGCGAAAGATCTCTCGACATTCGGGGTGAAAGAGGAAATGGCCTCTCCTGCCAACGCTATATCGATGCTCCGCGAAGAGTCTGAGGGACCGAAGATGGTGGCTCGCGGAAGTACGCGGCACGGCGCAGCCACAGCGCCGTACGCGTTGAGGTCCGCTGCTACGCGAGTTACTGGCACCATCTCGACCACCCCTCACGACGCACTCGCGGATCCGAGTAGCAACCAAGAGTTACCACGAAGTGGGTCACCCACAGATACTCGGGACGAGGTTCAACCTACGTACCAACTGGTAGGGTCCGGGGAATCCCATGAGTCCAACCACGGTTCACGGTCTGGCCCCGATAGCGGCCTACCTCCGAGGTCGGGTGTTTCGGAACGTGAGCTAGCCGTCGGTGACGACGCTACAGTTCATTCAGCTTTTTTACGAAGTGGTATCCAGCGGGAGCAATGCGCATCGCGTTCGGGTGCCATAGTAAGCGAAAACCCCTTAGCCGACTACGTCGTAGGTGACGAAGCCGGCCTTTTTTTATCAAAACAATACTTGTACGTCGCCCGTCCATTCTCATGATTTCCCCAGAACATACGATCACCGCCTAAGTGGTCCATATTTAGATAGTCTAACCCGACACGGCGCTCAACGTGGGGCTCAACATTCTTCGTCGAGATCTCCCCCGCGAGCTAGACACCACGTCTGTAGGTCATATCCACCACAGATTCCAGTCGTCTGAGAATATAGTGCGACCGGGCGTCGATAGTGACGATCCCCGTGAACTCCGTGCGTTTCTGCCACGAAACCCGGTCAACGGAACTGACATCCCAGATCACAGGCTGCGACATGGTTTCCAACGTGGAGCTCGATTAGAACTCCCCATGCCTCCACTGAGGACCCATGCTGGCCAAGCACAACATTCCGATCATAATTCGCGACATGGCGCTCGACGTGAAGCTCGATTCGAACTTCCAAGGTCTCCACCGACGGCCCATGCCGTCGTTACCGATACAAACGATCATATTCCACGACACTATTATATTTTTTATTATTCCAAGAACTTACTGGGTCATTTTTTTTATTTTTATGTGGCTGAGCACACGAAGGAGAGGGCGAATGGCACTAAAATGGTTCGTCAATGGCATAAATGGTCGGTTCCCCACCTACTATCAACAACAGCTGTACTTCAAATTCATAGCCAGTAATCAAACATACATGCCTAAAGTGTTTAAAAGGGCAGCACAGTAGGGTATTTTAGCCGGCATGGGAGTCTCCCCCCTCCACTTTCTGGCTTGGGATGACCTTGAGGGCGAAGGCCGATGAAGATGGTGTATGGATGACCTTGAGGCTGAAAGCCGAAGGTGACGTAGGTTAGTAGATATAATAGGCGGGTTCTGCGCCACTTCTTCTGCGCCACACTAAATGACGTCACGAACTCGATGGGCAGTGGCCATCGCTCCTTCAGCGGCTTCATGTGGGCATTGTCGTTGTGCAAGAGATGCGTGGGTGTTGGCATGCAAGAAGTGTCATGGCGGCATGGAAGTATCGTCATACAAGAAGTGTCATGGCGGCATGGAAGTGACGTCACATGGCCAGTTGGTGGTAAATTTAAAATTCAATCACAATAAGGGGAGGTCAATGACCTCCAAACAGCATTGCGTCATTCTTATCTGGTATTGCAGCATTCGAGATCAAGTTTCTACAAGTTCAGACCTGTTTTTTAGCATAAACTGTAACCTGATATATTATTTCCTTTAATACTGCCACGCTAGCATAAACTTTAACCTGATATATTACTTCCTTTAATACTGCCACGCTAGCATAAACTTTAACCTGATATATTATTTCCTTTAACAGCATTGTGCCATTCTTATCTGGTATTGCATCATTCGAGGCCAATGACCTCCAAACAGCATTGCATCACTCTTATCCGGTATTGAATCATTCGAGGTCAAGTTTCTACAGGTCCACACTTGTTTTCTACTGGTTCAGACCTGTTTTTTAGCAGAAACTTTAACCTGATATATTATTCCTTTAACAGCATTGCGTCATTCTTATCCGATATTGCATCATTCTAGACCAGTCACGAGGTTATCAAAAAATAAAAGACATGTTACTTAACATTTTAATTTATTACTTATATCAGACAGTACATTAGTTTGATAAAAGTAAATATATTCACGAAGAGCATTACTTAATATGCTATCATTAGATACATCACAAAAAGAACTTATAATTTCATTTATATTTAGAGAAATTTTTTTAGACTTTATCCAATCATTTACAATATCTAATATATTATAATAGTGCATACAAAATTCCAGTGAATCTAGCATAGTTATTCTATGCGACAACACACAAGTATCGAGATTTAACAGTTCTTCAACATCTTGAAGGAAAAGATCGATGCACATGTTGTATTTTATGATCTGCACCATTTTCATATTTTCATAGACTACTTGGGTGACTGCCGTGTAATCTCCACAACGATGAGTCACAGGTTTATACTCATCAAGCCAGCCCTGCAGGGGTGTTTGGAAGAAATCTGTTTTCAAACGTTCCAGTAGCTCCAAGAGAGTTTGCCATTCGTAGGTAGAAAATGATAATTTATTGCCATTTCCATTCCTTATAATTATTGCAGGACTCAAGGATCTAGCTGGACTTAATCCACACTGTATTTGAATGTTGACATTTGATATTAGTGGAAAAACATTATTAAGCAAGTATATCTGCTCCCACCGTGCGGCTTCTTCATATTTAGCCAAAATATCATCGAGAGGCTTACTATAATCGTAATTTTCTTCGTCACTTAAATTAGTGGAAACTTCACTCATTTTACATACAACCTGCTCGTTCGATGAAATCACTCAGACTAAATACCGTTGGTGTTCTCGATTCAGCTATTATGTTTCTTATCATTGTAAACTGATATTTTATTTCCTTTATACAGTTTTTATATTTTACAGTGTTAACAAAAATTGCAACTTGATAGTCTATTTCCTTTAATATTACCACGCTAGCATAATCTGTAACCAGATATATTATTTCCTTTAACAGCATTGCGTCATTCTTATCCGATATTGCATCATTCGAGGTTAATGACCTCCAAACAGTATTGCATCATTCGAGGTCAAGTTTCTACAGGTTCAGACCTGTTTTCTACAAGTTCAGACCTGATTTTTAGCATAAACTGTAACCTGATATATTATTCCTTTAATACTGCCACGCTGCATAAACTTTAACCTGATATATTATTTCTTTTAACAGCATTGCGTCATTCTTATCTGGTATTGCATCATTCGAGGCCAATGACCTCCAAACAGCATTGCGTCATTCTTATCCGGTATTACATCATTCTAGACCAAAGTCACGTCAAGGTCATCGACCTCTGGTCGTCTGGGGCCAAGGCCACGTCAGGGTCATGTCAAGGTCATCGACCTCTGATCGTCTGGGGTCAAGGTCACGTCAAGGTCATCGACCTCTGGTCGTCTGGGAACAAGGTCAAGCCAAGGTCATGTCAAGGTCATCGGCCTCTGGTCGTCTGGGGTTAAGGTTAAGTCAAGGTCACGTCAAGGTCATGACCCCTGGTCGTCTGGGGTCAATATCACGTCAAGGTCTTATCAAGGTCATCGACCTCTGACCGTCTGGGGTCGAGGGTAAGTCAAGGTCATGACCTCCGGTCGTCTGGATACAAGGTCACGTCAAGGTCATGTCAAGGTCATCGACCTCTGGTCGTCTGGGGTCAAGGTCATGACCTCTGGTCGTCTGGGGTTAAGGTCACCTCAATTTAAGACATGTTTTCTGCAGGTCCTAACTTGTTCTCTACTGGTTCAGACCTGTTTTGTACAAGTTCAGACTTGCTTTTTAGTATAAACTGTAACCTGATATATTATTATTAATTGTAGTGTTAGCAAAAAATTGTGGCCTAATATGTAGGCTTGCTAGTAAACCTGGCATGAGCCTCTTTAGCTCAGTGATAGAGCACTGGTCTTATAAACCGGAGGTCATGAGTTCAAATCTCACAGGAGGCAATTACNTATATATTTATTACCTACTACTCAGACAGTACATTAGTTTGATAAAAGTAAAGATATTCACGAAGGGCATTACTTAATATACAATCATTAGATACATCACAAACAGAATTTATAATTTCATTTATATTTAAAGTAATTTGAGTTGCTTTTATCCATTTTTATCGTTAATTGGTTCGTTGCGTCCAGTAGCAGTAGGAGTAGGAGTAGCAGTAGCAGTAGCAGTATCAGTAGCAGTAGCAGGTCGCAAGATGGCTCTAACACAATCAACAGGTAAATATTTTGGAGGGGGAAGTGATAAATTCTTATCACTGTACTACATTTCATTTATTTCAAAGGTAANGTTGAACTGTCTTGGACAGTCGATTTTTGGAAGTGAAGTAGAAGACATCTCTCCCTCGAAATGAAAAGGGTTGGGCTAATAATGTAAGTAGTAGTTCTAGTTTATTGTAGGTAGTGTAGTTTCAATTGTTTGGCAAACCAATTCCAAAATTTAGTAATAAATGTTTTATTATAAACTCGTCATTTAACTACCATCTACTACCTCCTAGCGTTCGTTTACAACCAAGTGGGCTGTAGGCGTAAATAAAGTGAAGAATTAATTGTAACCATATACTAATCTCACAAATCTATGCATATGAATAAATTGATCCAGGAATTTAATATCGGGTAAAATGAGGAATGAAATGCGGCAATATACATATTTATACTGTCTCACAAATTTAAAGAGGAACTTTAGGTTTGAAATGAAATGATATTATTGAAATGAGATATTAGAAATAGAGAGGAATATTATGCGGCCATGTATTAATATTGTCTACAAAAAAACAGGAACCTTACATATAAAATGTAATAATCTAAATATTAAGGCGAGTAATTAGATGAAAAGAATTTGGTATTAGGTAAATTGAGGAATTGTCACTGTGCCACTGTCCCACAAATCTAAAGAGGAACTTTACGTAGAAAATGTAATAATTTTGGAATAAAGTATTAGAAAGAGGGAGGAATGAATATATTTATATTGTCTCAATTCTAAACAGGAACCTTACCTTATAAAATAAAATAATTTTAGAATTAAGTGTTAAGTAAAGCGAGAAATTAAATGCGGCCACTTATTTATACTGTTTTAAAAATAAACAGAAAACTTGCATATCGAACAAAATAATCTTATAGATTAAGGTAGTAAATAGAACAAGGAATTAAATGTGACCATACAATCTAAACTAAAATTATAATATTAACTAACTTTTAATAAATGTCTCATAAATCTAAAGAAAACTTATGAAATGAAATCATGTAATAGCATGGTACGTAGGTAACCTTACACATGAAATGAAATATTATTGGAATAAAGTATTATAAGAAACTTAAAAAATTTGGATAGAAATAAGTAGTTATTACTAATACGACATGACATAATTATGCAGATAAAACATAAAACTAAATATGTAAAAATCCTAACTGATTTTTTTTTTATCAGCAGTGGACAAGTACAATTTTCATAAAAACAGAAATTCCGTTCCAAAATATAACTCTATTCTCTTCAATGAATTTAATATTTCGTCATTGGTTAATAGCTTCTATAAGGAGTAAAATTTATGGTGTCACAACAATTGAAATAAACCAGTTGATGGCCAGCAAATGTTATCAGTTTTATAGTTTAATTTTTTTAAATACACAAATATATAGTCACAAATGGAGTATGTTACTAAATCACATTATATTTAATTTTAAATATTAAGAGTAAATGTTACTCATCTTCTCAATATCTGTTTTGAAATTTAGTGTTTTCAATTTTATGAATATTACTTATAGGAATATTTCTAAAAATACTTTACTTTTATTCTGACAATATATATTTTTTTATATTTTTACCAACTTACTTTCAGGTTAAATTTTGGGATGAAATAAGATATGGGGTTGGCGAAAGAAATTGAGGCCTCAGTATCATTCAGCCGTCCCTTCAATATCCTATTCTTTCACCAAAATTAACGTAATTTTAACCTCTTCAAAACGAATCGAAATGCTATAGAATACAGTTCAACCCGAGGACCAGTATTTCTTATATGATGATACAATACTAAATTATCTATGCTTATAAATTCAGCATGTTCATTAATATGAAAAGAATATTTTTATAAAAAATTTGGTTAACTAAACTAGACAATTTCCGATTAATCACTCAATTGAATGTTTAATCTGGATAATAGACAATTAATGTTCAATATGTTTACACTACCTTTTATATATAGGGTGTCCCGCTTAAATCTGATAGAAACCTGTAACTTATTTATTTTTTTGGCCTATTTCAATTTTTTTTATTGTGTAAAAAAAGTATCTAACTGTGATACTGTTGTGTTTATTAACGCAACGTTTATTAATGTTTGTGTTTATTAACGGCAAACTAAGGGCGCGTTTTTTTGACCTCAAAACAGCTAATTGGTATTAGTGATTTTATTTTTTCAAAAAATAGCCTACATATTCTCATTCAACATCCCTTAAAACGTTTTATCGCCGAGTTTAATAAAATTCGAGAAATCTTCACGCACGCACTCCAAGATATTGTGGTTCGATGTGATACAATCTTCTTTATTTTATTACCCTATATATTCTAAAAAATATTTGAAATTGGCCAAAAAATAAATAAGTTACAGGCAGTTTTATCACATTTAAGCGCGACATCATGGAGTGTTCGCCTGAAGATGTATCGAATTTGACGAAACTTGAAGGGATGCTGAATGAGAATACGTAGATATTGTTTTTTGGAAAACAAATCGCTAATACCAATTAGCAATTTTGACGTCAAAGAAACGCGTCCTAGTAGGTCGAGTATTGCATTAATAAAAACAGCAGTATCATAGATAAAGTAAAAATTTTTTAAATCGGCCAAAAAATTAAGTTACTGGCTTGTTTCACATTTAAATGCGACACCCTATATGTTAACATACTTATATAGTTAATAACCCATTTAATTTATTTTTCTAAACAATAAACAATCTCATTAAAAGTTTTACATATCTGCAATAACAACCAAACAATGCGCATCTGATTAGGAGTAGTAGTAAGAAGTAAAATAAAGTTTGTATGTAATAATATATTCCATAATTATATTATATGTAGTACGCTTGGTATATTGCATTGAATGTAATGTAGACGGAAAACGATTCAAATAAGGTTCGTATAATTTATTGCTCTTAAAATGATAAGATACTTACTTGTAGATAAAATAAGGTTTGAAATTTCCACATAGGTACCTGATATATGTGTAATTAGTATTGGTACGAGGTACACATAAAATATTTGAAATAAGAAGTTAAACGTGTCTAGATGGGTACCTACAATAAGTAAAAAGTATTAAAAACATTTAGAACATATATTAGTAGTAGGTATTCACATAACTGCGGTTGGTAAATGGTATTGAAAATGAATAACACTTCAAATTCAATATAGGTATACAATATGGTGAGAATTTCGTATTAGTATAAAATATATAACTGATATAAATTATGTCAACATCTGTAAAATATACTGCGTGTTTGGTGAGGATAGGAGTGATAAGGGGCGGAGGAGTCCACATAACTGCGGTTGGTAAATGTTATTGAATGTAAAATGTAAAACACTTGAAATAAATCTAATATGGTGATGCGAATAACAGAGATTTTGTTTTATCATAAAACATATAACTGACATAAATTACCTCTACATGTGTAAAATATAAGGCGTCATTGGTGAGGAGAGGAGTGGTAAGGGGAGGAGGTGTCCACATAACTGCGGTTGATTAAGATGTAAAACATTTCGAATAAGATAAAGTATATATATCGCATAAACTATACATAGGTAATTGAGTATGTTGTTATGTATAAAATATATTAAATCTTTGGTGAGAGTGGAGTGGTAAGGGGATGAGGTATCCACACAACTGCGGTCTAGGTCTCTGAGGAAAAATTCTGTCTATATGTAATTTTGTAATTTCAAAAATAGCTCCATTTTCAGAAAATGCCTTTGAATAGAAGGCCCACAGCGACTAATCGGGGCCCCGAAATATTGTTTTTTTCTATTCCGATGACGGCCACGTATTGCCACGCCAGTTGAACGAAAAAAATAGAATTTTTGCCAAATGTACGTACTTTTTCCGTCGGCTATGAAGGAAAGGGTGGTACGCACGGGCCTTGTAGGTTTTTTTGCCAAAAACTGAATTTTCTGATTTTTGGCCGGCACTCTTACATATTTCGACTCAATTTTTACAAGAACGGCCCGCCGGCCAACTCTCGTAGCTCGAGTATCAACAATTTTTTCCTAACCTAATAGTGACAAATCGATAGTATAGGGTCCGATCTAGGTCTCTGTGAAATATTTCGTCTGTATGTAATTTTTTTGATTTTTTTTCAGCACTTAGAAACTAAAAATAGTTCCTATTTCAGAAAATGCCATCGAATTGAGGGCCCACAGCCGCTAATCCGGGCCCCGAAATATTGTTTTTTTCTATTCCGATGACGGCCACGTATTCCTAGAAGGGAACGGCGTAGGTATTTTCTGTAAAAATTGCGTATTTTTTTGTGTATCTGTCCAGCAATAAAACGACACTCGGCTTGGCCGGGATGCCGCGGCAGTCAGTTGAACGAAAAAAATAGAATTTTTGCCAAATGTACGTACTTTTTCCGTCGGCTATGAAGGAAAGGGTGGTACGCACGGGCTTTGTAGGTTTTTTTGCCAAAAACTGAATTTTCTGATTTTTGGCCGGCACTCGTACATATTTCCACTGTACAGTAAATTAGTCTGCTGATTAAAATTGGAAGAATTTGACTATGAAATTAAATATAAAAAAGGAAACCAAAATCTAGTTGCCGATGCCTTAAGCAGAATAAAACTAGAAGAATGTAATATCAATGAATTAGATGATCTATCATTAGAAAACTTAGATAATTTAAGTACAAACGTTCAGGCAGATGAAGAACTCGATCAATTAATAAGCCAAATACTTGAAAACGAATCACTGAGTAGTACTCCTCCCAAGCCTATCGAAGATACAGAAATAGTACATACTGCCATTGCAGACCCTAATTCACCTTACAATACACTGAATACCCCATTAACCATTACAAGAATCAAATCATTCTAACAGAATCTACAACTAGTCTGCGGGAAATAGCCGATACAAGAACAATTTTTGAAAAAACTAGACATCTTGTTACCCTTAGGAGTAATCTAGATGATGAACAAACATTACATTTCTTGAAACCTTTTATTTCTTTGGATGGAAATACTTGCTTTAAATTTTCAACACCTACCTTAGAGAAGAAAATTACAAGAATATTAAGAACATCATTATTATTTCATAGAAATCAAAAATTATTAATCAGTAACACATTATTAGATGATATTGACTCAGAACAAGAGCAACAACGAATAATTAAATATCACCATCAAGGTAAAACATGCCATAGAGGTATACAAGAAACCACGTAATCCATACAACGAAATTATTACTGGCCCAACATTTCAACTGACGTAACAAATTTCATTAATACTTGTCAAACTTGTCGCCTTTCCAAATATGACCACCACCCTCAAAAAATTAAATTACAATTAACACCAACACCTTCTAAACCTTTCGAACATGTTCATATAGACACATTTATTATAGAGGGACAAGACTTCTTAACAAACTTAGATCCATTTTCCAAATTCGGACAAGCGTATTCCCTGGAACATAAAAACAGCATCTGTATAATGGAATTGATCCTCTCTTTCATATCACATATGGGGTTACCTTCGAAAATTACTTGTGATAACGGCACCGAATTCAATAATCAGAATCTGAAAGACTTCTGCTTACTACATAATATTGAACTTCATTTCACTACCCCCTATCACTCTAACTCCAATTCCCCCGTAGAACGATTTCATTCTACACTAGCAGATTCTATTAGATGCCTAAAACAAGAACAACAAAAACCCATTAAATATCTTATAACATTAGCAGTTCTCCTATACAATAACTCTATTCATTCTGTCACCAAAATGACTCCTTTCGAAGTAATACATGGTCCCCGAACTGACCCCTTCAATCTTTCTAATCAACGAATAACGTCCCAATATATCCAGAATCATAAAGAAGATATGTCAAATATACATGAAACTATCAAAACACGAATTCAAACGTCTAAAGAGAATATCATTCAGAAACGAAATGTAAAATTAAATGACCCGGAACTTGTAACTCCTGACCAAGAAATCTATATCAAATCACCAAAACGTACTCCAAAACATCACCCGCGATTCAAAAAATCTAAAGTCATACAAGATAACGATAAGATAATATTAACAACTAATGGAACCACTCATAAAAATAATATCCAGAAAAATAGAAAACTAATCGAAAAACCCTTGTTACAGAATGAAGACACAGACTCTCCTATCCCTTCTAATTTTTCACAAGGTCCTAGGCGATATAACCTTCGATCCCATAGATCATCCAACAATATTTAAAGGACTTGGAAAAAACATTCGGACAATAAGTCATTACCATATTTTCATCCACAAACTAGACATGAACCCTCTCTTTGATGCATACAAAAATACTAACGTCCTGTTAAACGTTTTAGCTCAATATGATTCAAAGGCCACAGAACCACTTGATTTGGCATTGATAAACCGAGAACAAAATTTAAAAATATTAGTTGCGCAAGAATACAAAAAGATAATTCCATTAACTAATAACAGTAGACCTAAAAGAGGATTACTCAATTTTGTAGGTAACATTGAAAAAGAATTATTCGGAATAGCCACTACGGATGACATAGATAGTATTCAAAATAAATACGAACTACTAATAGCCAATGAAAAAGATTTAGCTAAAGAAATGAATACTAGAACTTCCATGTTCTCTACTCTTGCCAATAAGACAGACACAACTATAATAAATCAAGTAAACAGTAATATAAATTTATTAAAAGAAAACATGCAGTTTGTAAAAAATGAGGTTAATACAAATTTGCATAGACAAATTATAATAAATCAACTAGAATTACTTCTATATTATTTTCAACAAATTCAACAAACTATTACCTTTCTAAAACTAAAAGTAGTCGATTTGTTTTTATTAAGTCCAGTAGAAGTTAATATGTTTAAAAGACATTTGAAAGAAATATATCCTTTTGCTAATTTACCAAATTTTGAATATGCATATTCATACTATCAGATTACTTTCCAGCCTTGAGGAGGTATATCGAGTTTACTAAAATGCAGAAATGTACTTAAAATTTATATAGCGTATTTTCCAGTACCTCCTCTGTGCGTCATGTTTTTGAATTTTTTGTGAATCTAGATTTTGAGATTGTTGTTGAAAGGTGTTCATTTTGACATAGGTTTATATAGCGAAGATGGGCAGTGCGGCTTTTTTTGGCCATAACTGAGAAAAAAATCGCATCTACATTGTTATCAACAATAAATTATCCACAACAGATGTTTTTTGTAATGTTTTTAAAAAACTAAATTAATTTAAAAAGGCTAGGAAGCTGTGATATATTTATTGGAATAAAAAATACAGTTGATAAATCCTTTTAATATATTTAATGGTTTATAAAAACATCGTAATTATTACCCAGCAATATTTAGGGTTACGTAAAGTTTTCTTTACTTGATTAATTAATATAATTAATAATACTCGAGATAAAAGCATTTGTACGGAATAACTAAGGAACAAACATATTTCTCAGCAAACTTTATAACTAAAAAATTAGTTATGGTTGCAAAACTTTTGTAACATTACCAGAATAGAGATGAAAAACACGAACAGTGAGTTAGATAATGTAATTTCTATCACAAAACCTTCAAAATTACATCCAACATTTTCTTTGACTTTATAACTTGTAGTTTACCGTTCTCTCGTTTTTGTAATAACTCAATAGTTTCATTTTTGCCCGAATTCAAATAAATAAATAAATATGTGAAACGACCCAATCCTTGGTTTGCAAGCCAATTTTCACACACAAGTTACGTACACTACGTACAATTTCAAGCAACAATCAGCAAAAAGACCATATTACTACTTTCTGTCAGAATTTGGAACAGGAATTGCGTTTTGTAAAAGATGAAGACAGTCTCCGGCAATTAAAACGAAATATATTAAATGCAGTGTATGATGTACAAGAACAAGAAATGTAACCTTTCGTACAGGGTATATTTAAATGAAGGAGAGCCAATGATACCAGTTATCGGCAACTTTGGACTACGGTAATTTTAGTACAATATTCTATTTTTACCCCAAGTATATCTGGTATCATTGGTGGTCCTTCATTTAAATACACTGTGCATATATAAAATTAGAGGAATAAAATATAATACTGAAAATCTGTTTTTTGAAGTGTTTATTGAAATATAAAGTAGAAAGTTTATAACACATTTTATTTAGGTAAGTAACTTCTTAAAAATATACAAGGGACAGCCTCAACTCCTGTAAAATATTCTTTAAATTCATTTCTTATAGCAATAGCTCGATTTGACGATCTGTTACCACTTTGATTTCCTAGATTTCGAGCTCTTACCTTTGGGAAATTTTGTTCAATACTACCTGCATAGGTTTGAGACTCCTCAAAAAGAAAGTTATGTAATGCACAACAAGCTAATGTTATATCTTTTACTTTATTTGCACTTAAATTTATTGTTCGTAATAAAATTCTGAACCGATTACTAAGTATACCAAAGGCGTTTTCTACCACTCGTCTAGCTCGACTTAATCTATAATTGAATACAGTTTGACTTTCTGTTAATCCTGGGAAAGGGTAGGGCTTCATAATATAATTTTTTAATGGAAACGCTGCGTCTGCAACAATTACATGTGGTAATGGAGTTACTCGACCAGGGAGAGGTGTTTCTATAGGTATGTTTAGACTGTTTCTTTCTAAGGCTTGGTACAAATCGCTCTGAGCAAAAACACCCCCATCTGATACTCGCCCATTTACTCCAACATCAACATATATAAATTTATATCTGAAAACCATGTTTCGTGAAAGTATTAAAGTAATCAAATGTGTGCTAGTCATACCTAGCATCGACCAATGCCAACAACACAATACTGTTAAAATCTTTGTAGTTATAAAATGTGGAACCAGAACTTGCAGGAGCGCTGAAAGCAACATGTTTGCCATCTATCGCTCCTATAGTATTTGGGATTTGCCACATATTATAAAATTCGTCTCTAATTTTTTCCCATTCCTCGATACTTGAAGGAACCTAAAATAAAAGGTACTCGGCATATTAAAACAATATATTACCTTCATAATATATTCACTTAAACACTAATAAATTGCCCTGCAAACTATGGGTATAAACTGGGAAATTGTAGATTCATGAACCCTAGTCGAGTACATTAAATTACGATATGATTCGCCAATTGCTAAAAACCATAAGGTAATCATTAGTTTGTCATGTGCTGATATGCATTCTCTTATGACGGTGTCTTTTTTTGAGATATGTTCGTCTATCATTAATAGTAGCTTTGTAAAAGATTAATTTGTCATTCTTAAATTATTTTTAAAAGCCTCTGGATCCTCCAATAACACCTCATTATTTAACATATTCATTATTCCTTTGGCATTTCTTCTAGATACCCAAGGCCGAGTCCAATATTTTCTATTTCTCCTATTTTTTTAGAATGCAACAGCAAATAAACAATCGATGTTGTTAATAAAACTGGCATTATTTGTGCCACTGTATCCATGTACGCATTTAGTTTTGAGAAAACCACATACTTCAGAGAAAACAGACTATATGAAACAGACTACACCACTTTTTCAAGAAATGTTAAATGTGATATTGTCTGAAGTTGTTTTCTGTTTTCTTCAGGGTAGCTTTTATCACAGAATTTAATGCCAACATACATAATTATTTGTCACTACCGCTAACCTTGAATTTCTTAAAATGTGTGTCACTGTCTATTGCAAAAACTTTTTACATAAAGTTATTGAATGTAAATTACATGTATAAATTCACGCAATTTATAAGTGTAAAGTGCTCTTAAGGTTGGACACTTTTTGTGAATTTTTTTAGACAATACATTCACTACACCAACTTTTATTGATTGATTTATTGATTGATTATTGATTGAGTACTTCGGCAAAAAACATTTCAGATGCATGAACTAAGTTACCGTACGAAATTTGTTATATCCAAGAGAGGTGGGGGAATGTTTTAGTTATATTTGAGTCCGTAAAATCGTCGAGTTAAGGATATTTGGAAATACATTTTTTGACTACGTATCCTGTTAAATATTTTAGTCCATCTTTTTCACATCCTTCGTTAACTGGAGCACCTGATTGCTCTTCTGCGGTCAATGGGCTAGTCAAAGAATCAGTTCCGATATCATGAGTTGCTTGTGAAAAAATGTCAGTTTGAGTTATTTCTGTTTCTCTCAATACTGTGGCCACAAGGAAATCTTGTTCTTCCCTAAAAACTGTATTTCAATGAGATTGAACAGCACCAGGATGTGTCCCAAAATTATGATGCGCATACGTTATGTGGCTAATTGGCTAAATAAGTTTTCCAGCGAATCTTGGTTAATTTTATGAGTTACTAAATATTCTGTATTAGGAAGATATTGCTTTAAATCCTCAAATAACCTTGTTAATGATGTATTTGTCATTAGCATACCCTGTTGAACAATTTGTAGCCCTCCTTTACCGCAACATCTTATTGTTTTAAAAATCTCATCTACTTCTGATAGCAACTTATTCTATTCTTCTAGCTGCAAACCACAAGCAGCTTTTGATGGTATGGAAAATCGTTTAATTTCATAAGTATTGAGTAAATCAAACTACTGGTCAATAATTGCAATAAAAGTTCCTGTAATTGTATCCTGGGCCAGTTCTCAGTTTGAAAAATTTTCACATTTGCAGTTTTATGCGAGAGCAATTGTGCCGCAAACCGGACATTCTGTCTTTTCTGCAACTTATATAAATATCACACAAATTGTGACATACCTTGACTTCAGCAGAATCTGTGTTAAGATGTGCTTTGTTGATAATGTCGCCGTTATTAAGAATAAAGCTTTTATCTATAAGCCAGTTACGAATTAATTTGAGCAAGTGCGGAAGGAACGTCGCCGAACATATAAACCTTACCATCACGTTGTATGATCTTGATGCGGCAATATCTGTCATCATTGAGTACCCCCACTCAATGGATCAATCAATTCTCCAGTTTGGTGTTTGCACTACTTCGAAAATGAGCCTTGTTAAAGCCTTTCTTTGATGCCATGGACTGTTTGTTCTATCTGAATGAATATTCGATACTCTTCATCTGTCCATCTAATCTTTCTCCGGTCATCTACTTCTATTGTCCAAAAGTCGTAAGAGGCTTGCGTTAATCTTACCATATTCTGGCCTATAACAGCGAGTGGAAACGGTGGTCCCACAAACTATTTCCACTCAAGCCCAGAAAGCGCATTACGTGCTTGCGCTATATTGTGCACATCTTCATTCATTGGTACTCCTGCTCTCAACAAGATTAGCAAAATAATAGCTCCCGGGGTGCAAAGTAATCGCGTATGTTATACTGCCCCCCACCAAAGGATAAAAATAATTGCTGCTAGGTTATTATTTTTTAATTGGGCTGTCACTAATAACTATTGATATAAACTAATAATGACTTATCAAAGTATGAAGAGATACTCGCCGCAATTTAAGTGCACTAAGTTTTTATCTTAAAATGCAATTAAATAAATGACTAAAATTTATTTTTACTTTTATTTATTGGTAGGATAAAATTTTCTGAATTATTAAATTGTTTATGTCCAACGATACTAACTCATAAACAAATGGATCGTAATACTATAATCTAACTTAAAATAATGAATTGAGAAAAAGGCGAATGGATCCGAATGTATAGACGGCCGATACCCCAAACCTACCACCGAACTAACTCTCGCCAAGTGGGTAACTAAGTTGTTGGGTGTTCGCTCACAGGATCAATTTCCGCAAATTCTAGGCTCTAGGAAAACCTCATGAATGACCCCGGCTATAAACTACATAGCCACGACTATGAGAATCGGCAGCAGATCGAAAGCCGCTGCCCCCTGCACAAACGTATCGCAAAGAATGAGAAGAAGTAAAAGAGAAAAATCCTTGTAAGAAGTTGAGAGTGATTAAATCACCTCTCAAGATGTAGGATAACACCCCGACACCATATATAGCCGGTGATCCGCTAAAAGTTGATGTTAACCCAAAAAACAAAAATCCGTTATGAGGGTACTCTACATCCAACACGATGGTACATCCCGCAGACCGATAACTAAATCTTCAAAATGCACACAGTAGTGAGCTTCACCATAGCGTTGCAAAGCCTCGACTTTAATAACCGGCAAAACTCACGCCCCATGATACGCCTCTCGGATCGAGCCTTATCTTTTAAGGTAACCACTCCGCGACCGAATCATCCCTGCAAAACGTAAGCCTCTCAGCTCTATCTAACCGTAGTACCTACGACATAACCGTAACCTAAAAACTAAATGCTTCAACTATTTAAGGATGGTTGAGGTCGCGCTAACTCAAACATCCATTCACCATCAGAGGTAAGTGAACCAAATATCCTTAACTTTAGAATACTAATAATTTAAGTATCTATGTAAGTTGCTTTACGCAATGAACTCGAAATAATTGTTATTCTCCAAATGTGGATGAACGTAAACTAAAAAAAATTTCTCAGTGTATTACTAGTAAATGCATGCAAAGTCGCATGATAACTATACCTACATACAAGGTGATTCACAACTTATTCAAAAAAATTTGGGAATAGATGCGGCATGAGAAATGGAGTCAATATCGTAAAAATTTTTTTGTAAAATCCTTATAGTTTCCGAGAAAAAAAATTATTGTAGTTATAGTACATTCAACCACTACATAGCTGGACAACTGTAGTCTCTAGCGTCATTCGCAATACGCGAGGAGAACCACGTGGCCTCAGCGACTCCGAATACTGAAATCCGCTTTTGCAATCGTCACTGCGAGAGTGTTTACCTGTTATATGTGGTGTTTACAATAGTTTTTTAGTAGTTAGTGCCAAAAATGGTTTGTGTGTATAGCAACTCGGAGTTGATGGATATCGTTTTAATTTATGGTGAAGCAAGACAACATTTGTGTTAGTTCGTAGAAACTGAGTAAGACGGACCCAAATGTGTTTACACGTTGGTGGATAACATCTTGAACAATTGTTGTTGTAACATCGGGTATGTCAAATGATTATATTATTTAAAAACACAAAATTTTATTAATTAATAAAGGCAAAAGCAGTTGAATTTGCCGATATATATTCTATTTACATATTTCTTTCTCTGCGAAAGTTTTTGTCCGTTTTTATCACACCGCCATGCCGGTCGCATTGTGTGAGGTCAGATTTTACAGTGGACCAGTTTCCAGTGCCGTGCAGAAGTGTATTTTTAAATCATTTTCGAACTGCCCTTTTTGATTTTTTCTTTACAGAATTGTATTTGTAAGGGTCCCCTGTACATCCAGATTTTTTTTGGGTAATTTCTGAATCACCCTGTATACAGCTTATCTTAAGAGTACTATATACAGAGTCTTACTAATACAAATACTACTAGCTTACCTAATATCTAAATCTTAATTTTTTCTTAATCTAACTTTTGGCCAATACTTTTACTAACTACATTTCTTTATAACTATCTGTACAAAATTTTATTCCATCTACCAAAAATCTATCTAGGAATAATTTTGCGGTAGCACTTTCACTTCAAAAAAACTACTTAAATTCAAACTCTCAACTATTAGTGATGGTCAAATAATACCAAATATCTCATAAATCCAGAGTGAGCTAAATATTTTTCCGAAAATCACTAATATACCAAACTTTAACCAAAAGGATATACAGTATGTACTGTATAGTTTTTTATATTATTTTACATATCATAGACATTAACATGTTCGCGTAAAATAATTTTTCCAAGTCCAAAAATTCAAAAATTAAAAAAATCTAGAATACATGTTGAATATCTTTGTAAATACTATATGTCTAAGTACATGTATTTTGTCAATTGGTTGTTAATCAGACATAGGATCTCCTAGATATGGTTTCAAGTCACTAATGTGATATACCCCTATACAAGGATGGCCAGAAGTACGGAATAAAATTCATATCTTTTGAATGAGTTAATTTTTTTTAAAACACCGAAACACGTTAACTGATTTTGATTTTTCCCATCTTTCGGTTATATAATAATTAATTTTTCTTCAACCCCTTAACCCCCAGCTACTCCTACCTTTTTTTTCAAATGGAAACATAAGGCATGAAGGGGCTCGTTGAAAAGCTTATAGAAAACCGAATCCAGCCATACCAAATAAACACGTTTTATTTTTTCAATAACGAGTTTTTTTCATTTAGAAATTAAAACAACTAGATAATTTATAAAAATAAACTCAATGTCGCAAATGCTGAAAATGTCCTCCATTCACTATTCTCTTGGCATTCTCTAAGACGATAGTAAAAGCTGTCCACAGCATTCTGAATGCTCAAAAACTCAAAGTTTCTCCTCCGGAGATTATACTGGTGACAGTTTCTGCGATATGCCTCATCTAATTTTTTCTTTACTTCCAGGTAAACTTCTGGTAAATTTTCAAGTTCTTGAGCATAACCTTCTCTATCCCCTTGATCTATATCATATTATAAATCGACCGCGTTTCCATAATATTTTACTGTAACTGGAACTTTTCTCTCGAAAGTCAAATAAGCTGGACTATAACCAGTGATTTATTGTATGTTTTTGTCCCAATCGCGATGTTTGGATTTTATATAACTACGAATCGCTGTTCCGATTACTCTATTCGCTCTTTCCGTGGGGTTCGACTGAGGGTGATATGTGGTATTTTCCATGTAAAATGATATAACTACATATTTTGCCACAAGACGTCTTTTATGATCTTTAATTTTTTTCTTCCGATTTGCGGTTACTTAAACGAGAAAATAAGAATTCCATATTGGCTACAAAAATTACAACGCTTTCGTTTTTTCCCTGACCGTTTTTTAATTTGTTCAAAGAGATCATCGTTATAGTTCGGTACTAAAAAGTGTTCTTTCAATCGATCAACAATATCAAACTAGGATTTAAATTCTGTTTTTCTAGAGTTGTGCCACACTTTTATGTCACCTCAAAATGAGTCTCCTGCAGAATTAAATTATTCTATCTTATTGATGATTCGAGTTGTAGAAAGCTCTTCTACTTGCTCTAGAAATTATAATAACGATATATTTTTTCCATCTAAAAAAATTTTTCATTTAAATACTGGTACTGACTTGCAAGTACTTGGGATATTAGAAATGTAGACGTTCGCTAAATTTTGACTTATATCAGGCTTAAAAGACACTTTCTAGCTGATGATTGCTTCTATCTCAATACACCGGGCATAATACTCATTTTTAAATTTGTTATACAAAACACTCGTAGGTTCCGGATCTCTCGAAACTTTAAATCTTTTAACTCTCTTTATGAGAGAAAAAGCCTATTATGTATCGTTTTATACCTAACATCCTGTATTGAACCAGAAAAATCATTGAGTAGACCTTCTAATTATACTACTGTGTTCTCAATAAGATTATTTTTATATTTTCTATAACTCTGAGTATGTACTCCCAGCTGAAACTGAAAATAATCCTGTTCATCAAATTTGTCCAAATGAGGCTTAAGATGAGTAAAAATGACGTTTTGCTTCATGGTTTATCTGCTTCCAGAGCTCTTAACATTTTCATTTTGATTTCATCGGATTTTTTATGTTTTTTGGTTCTTGTCTGACGTACGCTTTTGGGTGGGAGTTGTGTGGATGGTGTATCAAATGACTGAGAAGCATTCTCAATATTTTCAGTGGAGCCCTGCGTTTCTGTATCTTCTTCCAGCCCTGCAGCACTATCCGACTGAAAACTACCCTCTCGAGCATCATACAGTTTTTTTAGAAACTGCAATAATTGATCAAAATATACATGGTCTTTACATTTATTTCTTTGCTGCTGAACCACTTAGAATTTTTATGTTTGACTTGACAAAGGAGTCTCGTAGATTGATCCGCCTTCGTATTACTTCTTTACCTAAAACAAAACGAAAACATTAAAAAACTGTATAAAAAAAAGTTTCACAGGAAACTAATGTTAACTAATGTTATTGTTTTTATTTTCAGGTATCTGGCAAGTCGTTGTTCTTTCATTGACTTACATTTCCAGTACAGAATAGGATTTCTACAGCGAGTAAAGTAATTAATGATATATGCACAGCCATTTGGTCGTCAATGCGAGAATAATGTATACCAAGACCCACAACAGAGATATGGGAATCAATTGCGTCTACATTTGAAAGTACTGCCCATTTCCCCCACTGCTTAGAATCATTGGATGGAAAACATATTCGTCTTATTTCTCCATTTAATAAGGGATCAATATATTTTAATTTTAAAGAACACTTTTCTGTTGATCTATTGGCTGTAGCGGATTCCAACCACATGTTTATCTATGTCGACATAGGAAGTTATGGCAAATACTGTGACTCATCAGTTATCAAACGGTCCAGGTTATGGAAGTCAACAGAAAGTAATTCTCAGCAATTGCCAGACTGCTTTTAGTGCTTTTAGCCATATGTGATGCCAATTGTTGCTTTATATATAGAGATGTAGGCGCATTTGGCAAATTCTCGGATTCTACTGTATTTGTTAATAGTACATTTTGGAAAGTTTCCAAATAAAATGATAAATAATTCCGAGGACGATGAGACATTTCGTCTTACTCCTCAACTACTTCGTCCATATGCCACAAAAAATTTAATTTTAATTTACGATTTAATTTATTGTTCTGAAACCGGTCGAGATGTGCAAATTAAATTTGGTGGGTTTTAAGAGGTAGTTATTGAGCATTTTTTGACACACAATTAAGAATTTTATGTTCATCATTGGCGCGCGTACGGGTAATAATCTCAATTTTTTTAAAGAAAAAAATGGTACGCCAGTGAGATATTACAAATTAAAAATTTTTGAATTCCTCATTCAATTTGTGACAAAAAATCTCTCTTGCCTTTTCTTCGTATGGGGCGCCGTTTTGATGCAAAAAAAATAAAACATCTTAACGCGTATTTTTTATTTCTTTAATACAGTACCTAGTAGGCTGCTGTCAACATTTGTCTGTTAAATACGAATATTTTTAAGAAATGTCAAATTAGCGTTTCGTCATTATTAATTTATTAAGCTTTTAGTTTGCTATAACATTAATGTTAATAAGTAATTAATTTTTCTTTTATCGAAAAGAATGGAAAATTTTACAAATGTGGAATTGTCAGACATGCATTTTGTCTATGGTCGAAGTAATGGAAATGGTCGGCAAGCTCGACGATTGTATGCTGAGTTGTATCCAGGACGTAGGGTACCTAATCACACAATATTTGCTCGTCTTCATCAACGTTTGCGCGAAAAATGGTTCATTTAAGAAACAAACGGTTGACTGTGGGTGCCCTCGAGACGTACGAACTGTGCAACTAGAAGAAGCAGTTCTCGAATTAATTGCGGAGTCACCTGAAACAAGTACTCGAAAAATTGCCAACATATTGAATGTAAGCAACTTCACTGTATTTAAAATTTTTAAAGAACAGCAATTGTATCCGTTTCATATTGAACGTGTGCAAGCTCTACTACCTAGAGACTTTTTTCCGCGCCTATTGTTTTGCCAATGGATTAATCATCAAATCGCCCAAATTCCTAATTTTTTAAATGCCGTTTTGTTTACTGACGAGGCTACTTTTGGACGACAGTGTATACGAAATTTCCATAACAATCACTTATGGACTGAGGAAAACCCCCATGTAATCTTTGAAGCTCAATTTCAGCATCAGTTTTCCGTAAATGTATGGCTTAGGGTAATTGATGATCATTTAATCGGTTCATATTTTCTCCCACAACGACTAACAGGCGAATCTTATCTTAATTTCCTACAGGAAGAGTTACCTGTTCTCCTACGTGTATGTGGGTGCATGCGTGCGTGCGCGGGTACGTGTGTGCGCGTGTGCGCGTGTGCGCGTGTGGGCGTGTGTGTGTGGGTGTGTGTGTGTGATCCACTCATTATTTGTGGAAGGGCGAAATGGGCGGTGACTATTAGACGCCTTCATTATAGCCATCTTTTTCTATCGCACGGATTTCTAACCATGGGGACTTTCCGACCCTGTAAATGCACAAATAAGAAAAAAACACATTTAAATTTTAGTCCTCCTCTTCATCACTGTCAGAAACGACATCCGTTGTATGTTGATCTGTGATCAAGTTTCTGTAAAAACCTCTTAGGGTGTCTGATATGTAAGGCAGCAAGTCCAGGATATGCTGCTTTTTTCAACAGAATTTGGTACTGGTCCTTTGTACGACTTTGCTGGTTTTAAAATTTGTTCCTGTTTCCCTCTTCTTGCGAAATCCACCTTCTTAAACTGTTCATTCTCATCGAATTTTGTTTTGAATAAAAAATAATGATTACCCTTTCCATATCTTAGCCATCTGAAATCCCTCCAATTGATTTTATTTCCATCTGTCAGTCTTACGATTTATTAAAGTTCCATTCAATAGACCAGAAAAGTTATAAAAATTGTCTCTTTCCAATTCTTTTATTATAAACGGTCTTTTTTTCCTGTTTGACGTATCAAATTTGCCCAGTCATGAGGAGGCTAGACTTGTCCATTAAATGTCTTTTTTTGTTTTTCAATTAACCTGTGGTCGGTGTCACATTCCATGTGATTATGTCCCGAATTCAGCAACTTGTGGTCAATAACTTGTAAATATTTTGAATCTTGCAAAGCAACCATGCACACCGCGGCTATTTTTATTTTGGCCGCCACAACAATCGGAATACATTGTTACATGTGTAACATTTCCGTCCAAATCCTTTGTTAGAAATTCGTAGAGACATGAACCGATTTCATTACCTCCTCGTTTGGCCATAGCTGCGTGCCAGATATAGCAGTATACTTGGCTAGTGTCGCAAACATGAATTGTTAAGTCAAATGTCCATAGTTGTCGTTTATAAAATGCAACCAAGTTTTTGATATCAGGTGTAGGTAGACACTGTTGAAGGTCGAAAGTTAAAGTGATCTTGCTTGGATCACTTTTTGATAATTCTTTGTCTGCAGATTTAGATGTGTAACCGAGATCAGCTTCAAGATGATGTTTAGTCAATTCTTCTTGTAACGAAGTTTTATCTTCTGTCGTTTGTATTTGCATTGTTAATTTGTCACATGTAGAGCACGTATCTTTTCTTGTTTCTTTTTTGTGCTTATATTCAGTTCGTGAAATATTTTTTCATATATCTTGCTATTTACTGGTTTCTGAGAATATACAACTTTATAGGCATTGTAGAGAGATGCTAGGGTGTAGTGAGAGGGTAGATATTTTTTGCTGGAACCCCTGCTAGTGTAATGACTTTCATATGACGGTATAGAAAGGATGTGATTACGAACATTCTCAATATCTTCATCACGTGTTTTCATTTTATTACTGTGATTATCTCTTTGATCCAAAGTTATTATACCGGAAATAACAGCCCGTTTTTTGTTTCAAATTTTCACAGTTTCAATAAACTTATTGCTGATGTCAAATATCTTAACAAAACAACTTTTACAAACTCTCAAATTGGAACCATGAGCTTGTAAGTAGTACAACAAAGTTGATTGACGATATCTTTGCTTCTCCGCATCGTTACAGCGAATACGCAAAAATTCTTGACCTATTTGGAAAGTTTTTTTTCTTATCAACGGCAGCTACTTTAACGCCGGTGCGCTGTAGTGTTTGAAGATTATTTTTTTTTATTGGTTTATAAAAGTCAGGACTACCTACTACTTCTAAAAATTTTCTTAAAACTTATTCGCCAATGTCATTTACATTTAATAAAAAAGTTTGGACAATATTAGATGCATTACTTTAGTTGAAATAACTAAAAGGCGTTCATCGCTTTTGGAAAACACTTTTCATTCATTTCTTGCCACATTAAACGTTTTGGCTAGATATATTAATTTGCCTGGATAAATATCAACATTGTAACTTAAAAACCATTCATCCAACTTACTACTATTTTTAATTAATCCGACTATGTCTCCTACATCTTTTAAATTTTTATTTGTATGTTCCAGTGCTTGATCTACAGAAAGTTGATTAAAATTTCCACTTCGTCTTTTTACAACAAAATTTCCATCCATAAACTTCATAAATTTTTGGTGCTGTTTCGCGTTAATTTAAATGTAGTCCCAATTACCACTTCTTTCAGCAAACTGGAATTCTAGCAAAATTTCTACCAAATCTAAGTACCTAAACCAGTATTTAGTGGTAGCTGTTTGTGTCTCCATAAACTCCTGAAAGTCAGTAAATAATTCGTATGTTAAATTCGTAAATTCGTATGTTATTTCTAAAAAACTTGGCAACGCATCTCTTTCAGTCTTCAAATGGTCGCCAATTTCTGATATACAAAGATAAATTAGATTTAATGACGGACTCTTGCAGTCAATAAGCCATGTGGTAAAAAGGGGGGTAGTATTCTCATGAGACTTTCGTAGGTTAATTTATGTGCTCGTATCGCTTTGTTATATTTTTTTCAATCCAAACATCAGCTAGACCCAAATTTGACATAAACTGTCCATAAATAAATAAATAAACATAAATAAACATAAATCGTCCTAGGCGGAATATTACGTCTTTTGTGTCCTCTGGACTATGTCATTGCAACTCTTTCACTTTATAATAAATTGTTTGGTCAAATGTTATAACTGTATGAGTATTATTTAGTTTTTCTGCAATTTGATGACACCTTATGATTACTGTCCAAACTGTATCATATTCTGAGGAAACGTGTGGCAATAAAGATAGATATCCATAAGTCGTTACATTGGAATCATTTTTAAAAATTAATTTATGAAATCCTGACCACTGAGGAATAACCATTTCTTTATTCTCAGAATCATTCGTCCTAGAAATACACCAAGAAATGGTTTGGTATTTTTGTTTGTAGCTTAGATTTTCGTTTTCCATAATAATTGACTGGTTGTCTTCACTTTGCACCTTTTTCTTACTTTTATGAAACCCAGCCTTCTCCAGTGAATAAAAATTATGAGGAATATTTAGTTTTACCTGATGTGGCAAAAATTCGAAATTTCCGGGTATGACTCTTTGAAATGCAGCCATTTGTGATCCCATGAAATGTGGGTGCTTTATCTAAAGTTTCTTCATGGATGTCAATATTATCAGCAGCAAATTCGACAAATCTATTAGGAACTAGTTGCCTGGGAACTGTAACTCTGTCATTTTGCAAATAGAGGTTTATTTTTTTTGAGCAATGCTGTTACGTACCCTTAACGGTATCAGTGTGCGAGATAGAGTGACTGCAAGTGTTTAATGTTTCAACAAGTTTTTTTGACCTTATTTCCTGATGAACTAATAATCCCAGACCAATATGTTCGGGTGTATATTTTTTTTCCATCGAAGTTTGCAAAAATAATGTCTAGACAAATATTAAGCACATTTGTTTCTTTCGTATCACCGCTAGAACCGTTGCACACAAGAAGACTAATAAGAAAATACAAATTTTGTGGAATATGCTTTTTGTAATCGCTAATTTTTAAGTTTTTGAAATCTGCATTTTTTGGTATGTTATTTTGTCAAATTTTAGTTACAGTTTGTATTTCAGATGTACCAAAAGATATTTTTGATGATTGGGTTTCAGTGTAATGTATTGTACATAAGCAATTTCTGCTTCAGTCGCGTTTCTCATACACTAAAAAAGTGAAATTTTAAATTGAGACATCTACAAATTCATGCAAATTTCAGCAAATGCACCTATCAGTAAAAAATATGTATTAATGATCATTACCTAAAATCAATTTGAAGATGTTTTTAAATATTTGAAAGCTCCAACGCTTAAAAATAATGCTCACTAGAATAGAGATTTCCACAATATTATTTTTATAGCATAATAAACATAAGGTGTAGCAAAAATCATGCTAATTTGTTCAAATTTCAAAGAAAATGTTTTTATGGATATTCAAAAGATATCAAATAATATAAGCTTTGTTCTTATAGCAGCCGTGGATGAATCGGAAACTGTCCAAAATAGTCGATCAGTTATGTTGTCACTATAGTGACTCGTGAATGTCACATAATAAATAATTGGATAATTTTGGACAGTTTCCAACTAATCCACGACTGCTCTAGGAACAAAGCTAAAATCTTACCATAGACTGGAAAAACTCTTGATTTTTTAACTTCTCTTCAAACTCTTTTAACTCCTTGTAAATTGTGGACGGAAGTTTTGCCAAATATTCATTTTCTGTGGGATCTTCTAACACTGCAGTTCTTTGAATCCCAGACATTAAAAATAATTTTACATCATTGGATAAGGTATCTACTTTCCTTGAAAGTTGCTCGAGCAGATCTGAAAGAGTATTTTAAATAATTTTGGGGCAGTTGACTGAATTTTGACTACAAAAATTAAGTTTATTACGCAAGAGGGGTATAAAATATAAAAATAGTATAAACATATAAAACATTGTTTTATATATATATTCAATTCAAGGAGTGCTCAGTAATAAATATTTATCATTAAAGATAGATAGATAGAACGATAGAAATAAAAAGAGATAGAAGACATCGCAGACAATTTGGTTATACTTACTTACTGCCATTCTAGAGGTTTGGTAGAGTTCTTGAAATGTAATTATTGGCTCTGTATCTTCTTGGAGTTCAGTATTTGCAGACTTTGATCCTGATCTAGTATTTTCAAAATGTATCGTCTTTTGAAGTTTGGGAGTAATGGAGGTAAGTCCATTACTCCAATGGAGGTAAGTATTTTACATCTTGTGTCAGATTCAAAATCTAGTGAAACATTCTCACGTTTGTATCTTCTATTTAGGGCTTCACTTAATAAAATTGTCACAGCCAAGTGTAACAACAAAAAATGTTTTTACATAATGTTAGGTAAAAGATCTTTCAGTATAACAGGCCCAACATAAAGTACAATTGCCTTAACTCGGTTGCTTTCCACCTTTATAACTCTTTCAAAGATTTTGGTTTCCTATTAAAATCTGATGGCCAAACAGATACGATATGTTTGATATAACTGTCAAATTCTTGAATATTTAATTTTCGTGATTTTACGAACAATGTGGCTATCTCTCCAAATAGAGAGAAGGTTTCTCATTACTCCCAGGCATACAGAATGCATATAATCTGTAGAGCAATTGGAAATCATTCCTATACCTAGTAAATTTAAAGGCGTGCTACCACGATGGTGATTAATATCTGTCATTTAAAAAAATTTCATTTGGAGCATTTATCTTCATGAAAAGCATCGTTCTATTGCAATAAATCCCCCTGTCAAACCATTTATTACAACCGTGGTAACCATTGTGATTTTTTACATTTTTAACAAATGCTCTTGCTGGTGTGTCACAATAAAATACTCCAATTTTAATATACATTTTTTTACCGCATACATCTAATCCTTCATTTTTCAATAAGTTCGGTGAATATTTAAATTGGCGAGGCCGTTTAACCTATTTTAACTCATTGCATTTCTCAAATAGGATTTGAGCTGTCGTAGTGTTGAAAATGTCCTCTCTGCTGTAGCTGTGGATACTGGTATTGTTGAAAATATCTTTAATAATATATTATATATTTGGATAAAAATTCGCGTTTCATAAATTTATGCCATCGATTGCGCTCTTTGAAATGGGAGGAGGATCTGCTAGAAGATTTAATAAATTTCTGGTATCGCAAACGTAACTCAGCCTCCAATATGTTTTTACTCAACTCCTGCTCATCTTGGCGATAAAAGCAGACTAGTGTATGGAAGCTGTCTATTTGCTTTTGTGTATTAGATTTTCCACAAGGGAGAAGCACCATAAAATTACTGAGTATCGTCTTGTGTTTTGAAAGTCGGTCATTTAGGTTCAATAGAAAAGAATCTATCCATGGCAAAAATATTGATATGTGGTAATATTTAATGCAGCTTTCAGTGGCAATGTTATCCCGGTGTATTTGTATCGCTGCTAGTCTTGATATTTTGATATCAATATTAAATATATCGGCTTTCTGTTTAGCCTCGTCAAAAATGTTTCTAAATTCTTCGTCGGCATTTCCACGCAGTATCTGTACGGATGAGATGACATCTTCAACATTACTTATTGCAAATTCGAGATCAAGATGTTTAGTTTGTAGAATTTTGCTGAGGGGAAAACTGAACCCTAAAAGTTTTTCTAAACATAAACGAGAAATAATAAAATTTGATTGGCTCAGCGCACCGATCTGAATACATGCCCCTGAGCTGGAATCTTTGTCCTTCCATGAGGATATTTCATGTAATGAAATAAAAACTGGTGCGGTCACAGGGCGGTATGCGATAGTACGTTGCAAAGAGAGGCGGGCGCGTTTGCCAGATCGCGCAGATTTGCACTCTTCCATTTAGTTACATGTACGGCGGCGGTTGACCGCACCGCCATTGCATCCACCACCACGCCCGCTACCGCTTTGGTTTGCGCACCGCAATATCTACGTACAATACTATTTTGCTCGCTCATGCGCATTACTAATATTGTCAACAGTAACGGGGTCTAATTTCTTGACGGAGAGGTTAATTTTTTCCAAACTTTAGATAGGTATGTTCTGTTTTTAACTGAGATTACTGAATATGTTAATCAGCCGGCCGGCATGGAAATTGAAATATTTAATTAAATTTAAATGTTACACAGCTCTAAATTTAATATATCCAACATGTAATATAATATACATAAATTGGTATGATATATACTTACATTTTACCGGTAGATAATTCAAGACACTCAAAGACCTATTTATTCACAGTATTCACACAAACACTGACAACGAATATAATGTTGTTAACGTATATGTATAGACGTAAATTACACTATAAACTCCAAATAAACAAAAATGTTATATGGAACAAACAAGCCCACGATATTTTACATTTTATTTTCGTTTTAGTGAAATTTCATTGCTGAATAAGCTTTGATTTCGAAAACGTATTTTTGCCGTTTTCTTCAAAAAAGCTTCAAAATTTTGGAAAGGTTGTAATTACATATTTGTGTTGAATTTTTTTAATGAAGGTTTCGATGATCAAACAGAAAATAATAGGTTCCATTTGAAAAACTTATGACATTTTAACGAATGTAGTAAATTAAATCAATTAATAGTGTGGTATTAACTTCTTGGGGCATGGGTGAAGTAAAGTCATCGGATTTGGGGAGGAGCTAAAGCCCTAATATGAAAAAATGTATACAGGGTGATTCAGAACTTATCCAAAAAAAAAATTCTGGATGTACAGAGGAAATTGATTTAAAAATACACTTCTGCACGGCACTGGAAACTGGTCCAATGTAAAACCTAACCTAGCACAATGCGACCGTCATGGCGGTGTGATAAAAACGGACAAAAACTTTCGCAAGGAAAGAAATATGTAAATAGCATTTTATCGCACCTATTTTATATCGGCAAATTCAACTGCTTTAGCCTTTATTAATTAATAAAATTAATTTGTGTTTTTAAATAATAAAATCATTTGACATACCCGATGTTACAACAATTCTTCAAAATTTTATCCACCAATGTGTAAACACATTTGGGTCCGTCTTACTCAGTTTCTACGAACTAACACAAATGTTGTCTTGCTTCACCATAACACAAATGCTTCACCATAAATTAAAACGATATCCATCAACTCCGAGTACACGCAAACCATTTTTGACACTAACTACCC